>NC_056758.1:41270466-41570466 GCF_018687715.1 Carya illinoinensis
TAATTCCACCATAGGGCTTCGTTCTTCACGCTCAATGTTAATAACATCTTTAATACCAACCAACTCTGGAAAAAAAATATTGCAAGTTACGTATTCACCCCCCCGAGAAACGTAATGTTGCATTGTAAAATAATTGAAGAAACCTCATAAATAGCTTCACCTTCTCCCAATCAGATGCATTGGGAGTCCCTAACTTTCTCGATTTTCTTCTATTCACCACATCTTTATCATCAACATCGTCGTCATAATCACCTTGAATACTACCAAGGAAACACGGATCTTCTTCCTCCAATCTCTTAAAAGCCTTTCTAAATTTTATAGCCCTCTCCAATATAAGATAGGTGAAGTTCCACCTAGTTGGTACATCTAAGTAAACTTGGCATTTGGATTGAATATCTTCCAAACACACACATTTCTTAAATATTGCCCACCTTTGAGGGGAGGATTTAACATATTTCACAACACCCCTCACCTTCACAATAGACTCATCAAATTCTTTTAACCCTTCACAAATAATTAAATTCAAAATATGGGCAGAACATCGCACATGTAAGAAATCATGTTCCAAAACCGCGTTTCTCCTATACTTGGTTTTTTTTTTTCAAAAAAGAAACGGCCCCATTATTAGAACTTGCATTATCAAGAGTGATTGCAAATATCTTTGGTTACCCCCAATCATGCAAACACATCTCTATACCCTTACCAAGTGTATCACCCTTGTGATTTTCAACCAAAGAAAATGATAGAATCCTCTTGTGTAATTTTCAGTCATCATCAATAAAATGTGGTCAGGGAAATTCGCTGCCCTCGAAGAACATTTTTTAACTTTTATTTTTCTCTAAAAAACAAACTAAAATAGTCTTTGGCAACTATCATACGGGATGTAATCCCTACCCACTTAAGGCAAACTACAAGTATAAACTTCCTGAAACTCTCATCTTCAGCATGCCTAAAGGGCAACTCATCAAGAATAATCATCTCTGCTAAGACTTGTCGGCAAGCCTCAACAGAAAATGAAATAGGCACAAGTCCCCCACTACTACTTCCTCCCTCCACCTTTGAACCTAGAGTGGTCTGAGAATTATCCATCTTCTTAAACAGACATTTTTTACATTGGTGCTCAATGTGATACTTCATGGATTTCGTACCATTGGTCTTCGTATCACATGCATACGAAGCACCACAATAGTTACAAATAGCTCTAGGTTTAGTGGGATCACCTTTCGGTATTTTTGTAAAGTGATCCCAAACCATTGATCGCTGTCTACCACGTTGTGACCCACCAACGGAACTATTACTTATATTGGATGGCTGTGGAGGTGGAGGTAGAGATGAAAATGGAGGAATGTCTTGTGTTGACTCTTGTACATCATTTGTAGACAACTCCATCTACAAAAATAAAGAGACATAAATTAAATTCACAGGAAAAACAAGAAACAGAATTATTGTCTCATAATGATAATAGCCATTAGCCAATAGGTAGAGATTAAAAAAAATACAGAAACAGAAACAGAGAAAAAGAAAAAAAAATACGGAAATAGAAACAGAGAAACAGAAAAAAAATACAGAAAAGAAACAGAGAAACAGAAACAGATAAACAGAAAAAAAAAATATATACAGAAATAGAAACAGAGAAACAGAAAAGAAAATACAGAAAAGAAACAGAGAAACAGAAACAGAAACAGATAAACAGAAAAAAAGAATATATACAGAAACAGAAAAGAGAAACAGAAACGGATAAACAGAAACATAGAAACAAAGAAACAGAAACAGAGAAACAGAAAAAAAAATACAGAAACAGAAACAGAAACAAAGAAACAGAGAAACAGAAACAGAAACATAAAGAGAAACAGAAACAGAGATGTCTTCAAATGCATATTGTATTCTTTAATTTCTTTCTATTGAACATCAGACACGTTTTTAATTTTATTGACCTTATTTTTGCTTTCACACCATCTTTTGCTTCAAATTGTGACAAGTCAATCATAATTGACAAAATAATACATATATTTAGTCAAATGATGATATATGGTTATACATCCACGTTTATTTTTTTTCCCATGTGTACTTAAAGGATGCCCCCCTTCAAGAAGAATGAAGGGAAATATATGAATATTTTCCAACTTATGAATATCATTTCTGATTAATCATCTCAAAAACTTCTCAGAATGGTCAAGTCTATAATTAGGACTAAAAAAAATCACTAAAATATCTAAAAATACTACATTCTTCTACAAAGTATGCATGCATGTAGCTGGGTTGGTTCTTTGTCCCAAATCACCAAAATATTTCATTACTACTTCTACTAGTTATAGTTTATCCATACAAATTTTTTCTTGATCTATATATCAAAACAAATTAAGCAAGAACCAAACAATCACCAACAAACAATAACAAACAAACCATAATGAATCTTTTTTCTGAAATGAGTCAATGACTCCAATTAAAAAAAATCTATCACGACTGCCACCTCCTACTCTATTTCTGTTTTAGTCACGTGACTATTTAAAAAAACTTCAAAAGTTCTCCAGCCTGAGTCTGAACCTCTATTATGATCAACAACCAACCAACGTTGACTCTACCCATGAAAACAAACTTGACATCCTGTAGTAATTCAAATGACTTATTGTCACAGTTCAGGAACAATATACATGGGCCATTGGCCAGTTTGGACCTATTACTTGTTATTTCTCTTTATGTTATGTAATGAAGTGGGCCACAAGATAGCTGGGCTGATAGCTTGTTATTTCTTTTATCCAGTCCGTTAGTTATTAGTCTTGGGTCATGTGTTATCTAGGCTGAGGCCTTTTTCAGAAGTTTTTGCAAGGCTCTAGCATATATGCTCACTGTAGCTACTGAAGTGATCTATCGAGAATCTGAATACAATTGTTTCCTATTTTGCTCTCAGCCTCTCTTCTATTGGAGGCTAGGTCAACCTCGAATCTGACCATTTTTTTTTTATATTTTCTTTCATATTTTCTAGCTATCCAAACACTATCCATCAGGTGTGTTACACTTATTGGGCATAAATACAAAGGACTTTGCAACAAAAGCTGGATCAAGTACCCCGTAATTAATAAGAAGGAAAATATTGTAGGAAATTGAAACACAACTCAGAATACATGCGGCAAAGAATCATAAAGAAAACTTGTTGATAGTTGCAAAATGGTTTTCAGTTCTTGATAATATAGTTGTACTTATCAAAAGGTTACCTTTAGTCTCAATTAGAGTGAAAACCAAAGAGCATGAGATTTTAACAGAAATAGATAATGCAAGAAATACCAAACAAAATATATACTAATACAGTAATACATCTAAACAGGAGTCTATTAGAGAGAGAGAGAGAGAGAGAGAGAGAGAGAGAGAGAGAGAGAGTACTGAATAATAAACACGGCAACGGAGGGGCAAGGCTGCAAGGGGGGGCCCGGGGGGGGTCGCGACGGTTAGGGTTTCTAAATCAGGAGGGGAGGGGGGAAAAGTGAAAAGGGAAAGTGACCGCGCGCGCGCGGGGGGGGGGGTTCTTAAATCAGTGATAAAAAGGGCACCGTTTGGTTCTTTAATGGACCCAAACGGCACCGTTTTAGGGGCTTTAGAGTTTAAAAAAAAAAAAAAAAAAGATAATAAACGGATACTATTATACATATATATAATATTAATTATATTATGTTATAATATATTAACTCTTATAATATATTAATATATACTAATACTAATTACTAACTATTAATAATTATACTATTATAGTATTATTATATATTATACATCGATACAAATACATTATGGAATATATAATACATATTATAATATTATATATATATATTATAATTTATACCCTAACTCTTAATAGATTTAGTATAAGTTATAGCTATATTAATTATTAGTATAAGTTGTATAACTATAGTCTATAGTCTATATTAAACTATAGGCTATATTTATTTTATTTTTATACCATATTAGAGTCTAGACTATTAGTATTAGTAATTTAGTATAAATATTAGTATTAGACTATTAGTATAAAATTATATATATATTGTAATTTATACCACCACTCTTAAGACTTAATAGTATTAGTAATTAATACATTAAAGAATATAACAATACTTTAATACTAAATATATATAGACTTATAGTTATAGACTTATAGTGATTACTTATTATAATTAGTATAACTATATAATAGTATTAGCAATATAATTAATTAGTATTATACTATTAGTAATATAGTATAGTTATATAATAACTATATAATATAGTAAAGTTAAGTGATTAGTTTATTTAGTTATTATAATTAGTATAATTTTACTAGTATAACTATAGTAATTACTTAACGGCGAGTTAGTGTCTTAGTGATATAATTAGATTAGATGATAATTATAGTTATAGTATAGTTATAGGTTAGACTATTAGTAATATAGTATAGTAATAAACTTATATATATTAGACTATTAGTAATATTATTTATAGACTACCCACTTAGTTTTTTGTATAAGTTATAACTATAGTCTATATTAGTATAAGTATAATTTTAAGTTATATAACTATACTCTATATTAGACTATTAGTATTTATTTTATTTTTATACCATATTAAAGTCTAGAGTCTAAACTATTACTCTATTAGTATTAGTAATTTAGTATAAATATTAGTATTAGTATAAAATTCTAAATAATAGCATTAGTTAATAATTACTTAATGACAAGTTAGTGATACAATTAGGTTAGATGAAAATTATATAATTAATTAAATACAATTATTATATAATCAATATATATAAATAAATAAATAAAAATTCTCATTCGGTCCGGTTTGGTCCAGTCCGGGGTGAAAAACCCCTGGACCGTGGACCGGACCGAATGACTTCGGCCCACTACAATTTGGACCGAGACCGACTGGGACCAATCCCGGTCCGGTCCAAATTGACCAATCCGGTCGGTTATTCCAGTTCGAATCGGCCGATTATCACCCCTAGAGAGGTTGTTGGTACTTCGTTTCTGTGACCGAAACTAAACAAGTATAAAACATTAAAAAAAATGATAAATGGATTGGTTTGGGATGTCTATTTGCATTTGGCTCAGTTCTGGTGATTCGATAATAATATAAAAAATACTATATTTATGTAGGAACTGTTCATCCACGAAGAGAGAGAGTCTGTGTGTGGGGTTTCAGATGGTCACATGGTGATGCAGCAAAATTAGAAATTGAAAACAATGAAACATGGGGAGCTGGTCTCCTTTTTTATGCTTGTTTTGATCCTTTAGAAATGAAGGCTCAGAGCGATGAGTGTGGAAGATTCATGTCTTTTCTTCCTAGGCATATATGTTCTAGCAAACATGGGGGGCTTAGAACATGGTATAACCCAGTACTTGGTGTGAAGGAAGAATTGGACAATTACTCAGATGAGGACGACATGGTTTTTGACTGGCCTGATGTGAAAATGATATATTCCGGTAATAGTGATGACAAAGCTTCTTCTATAGCAATGAAGAAATGGACCTATATTGATTATGTGAGAGCTCATACACATGATGTCAGGTATTTGACACTGGCAGTTCCTATCAGCAGGGAAGAACCTTTTCATGAAAAGAATACGCCATAAGGAGAAGTCAGTTGAATTTAGTTACCACAAGTGGGCCCACACGGGAGTTCAAACAGTACTCAGAAAGAAACGTCAATTGGTTGGACTGACAGCAATTTTTTTAACCTGCCAGTATGAGGAGATTTGTGTCCCTCTTGTGGAGGATCTTGTTATGTTAACAGATAAGGCATATACAACTAATACAAGGGAAGAAGTTATCGATATGGAGAGATTAATGGGTAAGAAACTCTTTGCTTCCTAGTTGCTTGATGTTTTGCCCCTTAAAATTGTTTTTAGTCCTTTGAGAAGAGGAAGAGGAGGAAATCATGTGAGGTCTTGGAATGCTATAATTTTATGGACGAAGACTCACCACGCATCAAGTGAGGTGTATACTGGGAAAATATTACTAAAATAATTGGCTATGGCAACCCAACTCACTTTACTTTCCACTAAGGGCAAGTGTCAGAGTCTTTTCAAATATTATTGAAACAAGTTCTCCTTTTTTATGGTGATGAACTTGTCTCTTCAAACAGTTCAATCAATGTGTCATAGTCTCTCTCTCTGCATTATAAATGAAAAATACAGCAGCGAGATTACAGCGGAGCTCGGTTCAGTTGTCGAAGACCTTAAATTGCATTTGATGTGCCGTTGGTACAATTTCTACTGTTCTTAAAGACAAATCACTTGCAGACAATTTATTATTATCTTGCAAATAAGTATCTGCATTTCTCTCTTCTTTAAAAAAGTAAAATTTATTATTTAAAAATTAAAATTTATTATTTAAATATTATATTTATTATTAATTTTTCTAAAATAATACTCAAAAATTGTAAATACAATTTCAAATATAAAAATTTTGAATGCTAATTTAAAAAAATACTTCGATATCCAAGAAAAAAATGGCAATGTTAAAAAAATTTTCAAATGTTAATAAAAAAACTTCGTTCTCTAAGAAAAATGAACACTTACAAAGGGTGTTAAAAATGCACATCAATAAAGACTGACCAAAATACATTGATTTTTACATCCATTAAAGAGAATAATTATGAATGTTTTAATGAGCGTGACAATTATTATTTAAAACTTTTATTTTAAGGCTTTTTTTTAAGCCTAAAGATTTTTTATTTTTTTATACTTTGCACTCATTACTATTTTTATTTTATAAATGATATATATAATCTTAGTAGTAATGTTATTATTTGTTTGATTTACAAAAAATGTTACTTATCATTTCATATCATATATTTTATATATTTTAATATTATTTATTATTTATTTTATTTTTATTAAACTATTAAGTTGTTCTATTTATCATCTATACACTACATATTTATTATAAAAAATAAATATGATGTGTAGAAATGATAAATAGAAATTATCATTGATTAATCTGCTATTCAAAATTTATTTTATAGGAGCATCGACTATATGTTAAAAGCGTTGCAGAGAAATTATTAAAAAAATTTTGAAAGATTCAAGTTTATATAAATCCAGAGAAACTGAATGAGAAAAAATATAGATATTTTAATATCTTCTCTATTGAAGTAATGCAAGATGAAGAAAATACTGAATCATCATCTTAGAATTAGAATTATTTTAAATAGCTTTTATAAAACTATGAATAATGTTTCTTTATAGGACCATACTATATATTCTATTAATGCTATTCTTTTATAATATATCATAATGTGTAATTATTTATTAATTATATAAATATTGCATCGTTAATTATTTAATTAATTAAAAATATTATGTTTTTATTAATACAAAATTATTTATTAACAAAAAAAAATTAAATTTAAACTAAGCAAACGTGCTGCTTTCGCCTAGTGTATATATATATATAATTATCCGTTCTTTCCTTTCCACTTATAAATTCTCAGAATTAAGTCGAAGACAGAGTGGCCCTTTATTATTAATATATTATTACCATTTGTATCCAAACAGTTGCCGAAAACCAGAGAAGCCGCGCGCTTGTATTCTTTGTTTTTCGAAGAGCGTTTAAAGGACTTGGAGGGACGACGACATCCGCCATTGTTTTGGTTCAGCTTCTTCTCTTTCACTAACTGACCGCAGGTTCAACGCTCTCCTCAGACACCTTTCGCTTCTCATGGACTCTCTGCATCCCAACGATGCCATTCTTGCTTCTCCCACCTCCGGCCTTCATGCTGATTCCGTGTTCGCTCACCTTCATCGCGCTCCCGAAGATCCCATCCTCGGGGTACTCTCCCTCTCTCTCTCAGTTTGATTTCAGAGAACCGAGGAAAAAAATTAAAGAACATTTGTCGGAACATGTGTTATATTGATTCCACCAGATTTTTGTTCTCCACGGATCTTCCTTTGCTCAGTCGATAGAAAAACTAGTATTCACGTTTTCCAGCGAGATTGCGATGTTTTATTTATTTATTTATTTTTCCGGTTTTATGGACTTTGGTCGCAATCGTTGGAGACCATGTGACCTCTAAATCGTTTTGTTGAGCTTCTCATCCTACTCTGTATTTTGACAGCTGCAAACCAGAGCTCAAGGATACTATACGAATGAGTGCTATTGAAGTTAATCCTTAAAATCTGACTAAGTTTCAATTCTCCATTATTTTTTATATCGATATGGGCGTTGTGAAACGTTAATGACCGCAGATGTTGAACAAACCAGATTCTTAGATAAACTTTTCCATGTATATGTTTCGATGATAGTCATGTATCATCTTTGATTAATAGGTGACTGTTGCATATAACAAAGATCCAAGCCCCGTTAAAGTGAATGTCGGCGTTGGCTCTTACCGGACTGACGTGAGTTTTCTTCCCCCTTCATGGACTAATTTGACGTAATGTTTCCGAGAAATTGTTGAACAAGAAGCACCGATTTTCAGTAGTTAAGATATGCATTCTTGTTTTTCCATTCCCGGAGGATGGGAAGCATTGTACTTGCTTTCCTAGTGTTGAGAATTGAAAATATGGCTTAATTGATTTTAGATAAACAAATATCGGACGAATCTGATTGATCTCAAATGTTGGGCTTCATATTTTTTATATCTGAGTCGACATGTTGTTAAGCTAGCAGTATCAATTATATAACAGGAAGGAAAACCTCTTGTTCTGAACGTAGTCAGGCAGGCAGAGCAGAAGCTTGTTAATGACAGGTAAGCTATTTTATGGTTATTGGTGTGATTTTTAACAACCGCGCAAATTGGTAATTGAATTCGAATTTGTATGATATCTAGGTCACGCGTGAAGGAATATCTTCCTATTGTTGGACTCGCAGAATTCAATAAATTGAGTGCTAAGCTCCTTCTTGGTGCTGACAGGTATGGATGCCCAACCTTTTATGTGAAGTATTAGACCCAGCAGTGTTTGATAACGCTTCTTAGTTCTTATAGAATATCAACTTGCTTGATTTAAGAGGTTTCTCGGTTTGCCTGATTGCTTTCCCTTTTTTTGACAATGGATTTAGCCCCGCCATTCGAGAGAACAGGGTTACTACTGTTCAATGCTTGTCTGGTACAGGCTCGTTGAGAGTCGGAGGTGAATTTTTGGCTAGACATTATCATCAAGTAGAGTGCTCACTCGATTCTTTCTTTATCTACCATAGTTGATCATTATATGGCGTCAATTAACCTTATCATCTACGGTCTACCTTGTTATGCAGCCCACCATATACATTCCCCAGCCAACGTGGGGATACCACCCAAAAGTACTTGCTGGAGCAGGTCTATCTGTAAAAACATACCGTTATTATGATCCAGCAACACGTGGGCTAAACTTCCAAGGTTTGCAACTATCCTATTTACAAGTCTTGAATGGATTGCTTTTATATGTGAGATGATATTCTTTAATCACTAACTCGCGTTTCTTGTATTTTATCTTATGGTCTCCTGCCTTCGATTTTTTTGTTTTTTGGTTATCGCAAGTTGTTTGTATCATGGAGTGTTTATGTTTCTCTTGAATATGTAAGTGGTGAAGAACATATTATATCAATAGTCCTTTCTCACCTTAAGATGCTACTTACTGTTGCTAACAGGCCTCCTTGAAGACCTTGGTTCTGCCCCATCTGGAGCTATTGTGCTCCTCCATGCATGTGCTCACAACCCCACTGGTGTTGATCCAACCATACAGCAGTGGGATCAGATCAGGCAGTTGATGAGATCAAAAGAGCTATTGCCTTTCTTTGACAATGCTTATCAGGTAGATGATTGTGTTTGCAACAAATACAACAAGTGATTTTCCTTTACCAGGATTCAAATGTGTATTCCTCGTATAATATCGTTCCATCTTATGAAATCAACTCATTACTTTGGTATGAAAGGGTTTTGCAAGTGGAGATCTGGATGCAGATGCAGAGTCTGTTCGTATGTTTGCTGCCAATGGTGGTGAATGCCTTGTAGCCCAGAGTTATGCCAAGAACATGGGACTCTATGGGGAACGCGTCGGCGCCTTGAGCATAGTAAGAACTCTTACACTAACATCCACACGGTTAATGTTTCATACCTTTTGCCTGATGGTGTTTGGGTTGTGCGGGTGGATGAGTTCTATTTACCTATAAGATACAATGTTCATAACGATGGACTTTTTGATTCTTCACCCCATTTTGCTTAATGTGAATGAGTTCCTTTTTAGTGATTTTGTCCATTTCTTTGATTGCTGCTGTAATTAAAATGAAAATTAATATATGATCAGATTTTCGCTTCTTAGTCCCGTTGTTTGTTCACCGACAGTTGATATCGACCTTTCCATCTTTTCTCTGTTTTTTTTTTTTTTTTCCCTATATTTTACATGCCAATTTAGGTCTGCAAGACAGCTGATGTTGCAAGCAGGGTTGAGAGCCAGCTGAAACTTGTAATCAGGCCAATGTATTCAGTTCCACCCATTCACGGTGCATCTATTGCGGCTACCATCCTCAAGGATAGGTAATCTCTTTGTTTATTTTATTTTATTTTTATAAAGATGAAGAAAGATAATATCATTACTGAAGAAAGAAATACATAAGAGGGAGTGACGAGTTCAACAAATATCCAAAATCAAAAAATACAGGCGAAAGTAATGGTACTAAATAACTCGATCCCATGATTGGATGCCTTAGGACATGTAATCATTTCTCGACTAACAATTAGGCACATTTGCTTTAGAAACAATTATTTTATATTAGAAAAAAGTGAAGCAGTTAATTAGATTAGTGAAATGCGTAAAATTAACTATACATAAAATTTTTGTTAAAAGTATCATGTCTCTTCTATTTAGTTTTTTTTTTTTAAGAGTACTTTTATCAAACTGACCAAATCAAAGGTAATAACTCCCACTGTTTACTTCGATCTGTGACAGGAGAGATCCTAACGACAAACTGCGAACGTGAAATCTCTCTTATTTCATGGAATTCTCATTTTTATTTTTTCCGTTGCATACATCTTTGTGTGTTTCACTCTCAGGGACATGTACAATGAATGGACTATTGAGTTGAAGGCAATGGCTGACCGTATTATCAGCATGCGCCAGCAACTTTTTGATGCCCTGCGTGCTAGAGGTCGGCATTTTACCGTTTTATTCTGTTGCATAAGAAGAGTGCTTGTGTGCCTTTTAATTGCGTTAAAAAATGTATGCATTTATTTAACTTAATCTGTTTGGCAGGTACACCTGGGGACTGGAGTCATGTTATTAAGCAGATTGGAATGTTTACTTTCACGGGATTGAACTCAGAACAAGTTGCTTTTATGACGAGAGAGTACCATATATACATGACATCTGATGGGTAAGAAACTTCAGTTCCCCGGTCTTTATTATTCGTAGAGGAAATCTAGCGTATAGAAAATTTCTTTCTTTCCCTCTTTTACTATTTTTTAAAAAGAAATGTTAGGGGTGTAAAAGATAACTTAAAAATTGGTTGAATAGACCAAAAAATTGGTGGGTTTAGTCTACTTCATAATCAGTCTGGTCTAATACCGATTCTTTAGAACTGAAATTAGTTTGAAATTGATTTGGTATTAATTTTCATATTTTGAAATCTGATTTGAACTGAACTGGATTAGTATATATATATATATTTAATTTTTATATTATATAGTACATGCTAAATTACCAATTAATATAACAATATATATATATCAAAGACAAATATATTTTTGGCATAATAAATTATCATATATATTCTTTTTAATAAATGCATGTTTACACATGTGATCATATATAAACATATTAACATTTGGCCATACATGTAAATGGTAAATTGGATGGGATTGAACTGAAATGAAATCGAAAAAATCGAAAACTCCAGTTTTTGTGATAAATTTGTCCATATGAATTTTTAAAATTCTGAAATTAGTATATATCAATTCGATTTTAAAATTTGTCTAAAATTAGACCAATTACACCCCAAATAAATGTCAATAGCACTCAGCTGAATTATGTCTACAATGGTCATTGTCAAGGCTAATATTGGCACAACTATAAAGTATAATCACAACCCTCACAGGCAAAGGATTATAGCAGTACACCTGCTGCATGTACAACAGTGTGTATTATTCCATTTGTAACAAACCTAGGTTTAGAATATTCGTTCATGTATAGCATTTACTTTTGGCTATAAATGTGCAAACCATCACTGTAAACAAGACAAGATGAATATACAAAACCAGAGGAAACCTTTCTTCAACATGGTATACAGAGCCTCATAGGACCAACGTCCATGGCTTCTCCTTTAAACTCACCATCTCCCACCCTCCCTAACCCTAGCTTTTCTCACTCCATCTCTATTAAATTAATGCCTAATAACTACTTGTTATGGACAGTGTAGCTTGTTCCTTATCTTCAACCTTTCTCTCAATATTTAGAATCTCATGGCATCATTCATTGTGTTACATACATTCACACTCATACACAAAATGGCATCATCGAGCGTAAATATCGCCACATTGTGGACACAGGTTTAGCCTTCCTTGCCCATGCCTCGGTCCCTTTTATTTTTTGGCCTTTTGCATTTACTCATGTTGTGTATTTAATCAATATACTTCCCTCCCCATCGCTCAATAATCTTTCCTCTTATTTTCTACTTCATCAAAAACACCCAGATTACAACAATTTACGTGTTTTTGGTTCTAAATGTTGGCCCCTCACCACACCATATAACAAACGCAAGTTTTCCTATCGATCTCTACCCTGCGTTTTTCTTGGACTCAGCCTAACCCACAAAGGTTTTCTTTGCTATCACATTCCCATGGGTTGTTCCTACACCTCCAAATATGTCAATTTTAATGAAATAAAATTTCCTTTTGCTCATGAGCCCAAATCCAAGTCCACTACCTCCTCAACTCATGTGGTCCTTCCTCTCTTCACTTAAATATCTCAACGGTAACTAATTCATCTTCTTTCTCTCTCTTGGGCCCACACCCCTCTTCTTCTTTTCCTCTATTATCACTAACTACACAGAGCAACACCTCAGTTGATCCTCCACCACCTGCACATCCAATGGTGACACGGCCAGGCACAAACTCTCTTCGACCTAGCCAGTTCAAAGATGGAACAATCAAGTGGCCTCCTTCTCGTGCTTTCATCAGCGACTACAACACTGTTCCTGAATCACCCTTAAGCTTCACCATAGCTCAAAAGCACCCTAAATGGCGTAAGGCCATGGCCAATGAGTTCAATGCACTTCTAGCTAATCATACATGGTCTTTAGTCCCGCCTAAACAAGATTCCAACATCGTCACATGTAAATGGGTTTTTTGCACCAAACGGTTTGCCAACGGCTTCATTGAATGCCAAAAAGCTCGATTAGTCACCAAAGGCTTCCTTCAACAATTTGGAATAGATTTTGACTAGACTTTCAGTCCTATCGTGAAGCCCATAATTGTGCGCCTCGTCCTTGTTCTTGCTATGACCCATCAGTGGCTTATCTATCAATATGACGTCTAGAATGCTTTTCTCCCTGGCCCCTTACATGAAATCGTGTTTATGTCCCAACATTCTGGATTCTCTCATCCTCAATTTTCATCTCATGTTTATAGGTTGCATAAGTCCATCTATGGTTTTCATCAATCCCCTCAAGCATGGTATTCATGACTAGGCTGCAGATTTGTTGATCTCGGGTTCACAATTTCATCAGTTGATCACTCCCTATTTTTACAACTAACCATGTCCAGCACAATCTTTGTAATTGTTTATGTAGATGACTTGCTTATCATTGGTTCTTTGACTCCTTATATCACTAAGCTTATCACCAACTTATGTACTGATTTTCCCATTACCGACCTCAGTAACTTGCATTACTTCCTAGGCTTTGAAATAACACCTACATCAAATGGTTTGCTCTTAACCCAATAGAAGTACATTTTGGATCTCCTCATAAAGACCAATATGCAACTTGCTAAACTAGTGAAGACTCCTATAGTCCTATGGCTACATCAAAAAATTGAGTGCCTTTTCAGGACACCTCTTCAACGATCCAACTCTATATTGCAACACCGTCGGCTCACTTCACTACTTGTCTTTCACACAGCTTGATTTAGCTTACGCTATTGGCAAAGTGTGCTAGTATATGGCAAGCAGTAAAGTGCATCTTGCACTATCTCAAACATACATCACAGGTTGGCTTGCACATTTCACCATCTTCAAACTTTAATTTAATTGCATTATCTGACGCTGACTGGGTAGGGTGTCTTGATTAGGGGGGCCCCCGCCCCCCACCCCCGCATGGGGCGGATGGGGAAAATCCACCCCGTCCCCCGCCTCCGGTGTGCGGGGGCGGGGTACCCCGTCCCGCATGACGAGGTACGGGGTGGGGGGCCAGTCCGTCCGGCCCCCCGCACCCCCCTTCTGGGCCTTGGGCCCAGAGGCAATTTATGGGTCATTTTGGGCCCAGCAGCAATTTCTGGGCCATTTTGGGCCCAGAAATCTCAGCAATGGGCCATTTTGGGCCCATAAAATTATAAATAAAAAAGAAAAAAAAAAATTTCTGAAATTTAAAAGAAAAAAAAAAGTGTTATGTCTAAGAGTCTAATACGTAATAAACTAATAATAATAACTAAGCTATTACAAAATTGAAAGGCTAAACAATTACAAAATTACAAACATAAAAGTGTCCAAAGGACATTGTATCAACATTACAAATTATTGAATACAAAATTTTTACAAATCATTAAAAATTGATCATTCTAAAGAGGCTTGTCAGTTGTGGCTTGTCTTTGAGTCAAGAGGTATGACAGTTGGGGCGGCCTGGGCTTGAACACATTTTTATGTTGCAGATGTGCTAGACGTCTCATGTGTTACTACAAAAATTAATATTAAAATTAATAACGATGAAATGGAAATGAATATAAAAAAATTAAAATAAAAAAATAAAAAATAATTACCAGGTGGTCCAAATCCAGACTGATCACCACCCTCATCGGTCTCCTTAAAATCTAAAATATCCGGAACATGAATATCCTTTCCTATCGTCCAACTCTGTGTGCATATCAATGCCTCTACAGTTGTAGGAGACAATGAACTACGAAAAGGATCCAATATACGACCTCCGGTACTAAAGGCTGACTCTGAGGCAACGGTGCTAATAGGGATGGCCAAAATACAGCGGGCAATCTCAGAAATGATGAGATATTTCTTTGAGGCATTCTTCCATCATCCTAATATATCGAAATGATTATCATCATCTTGGACCATATCCGCTGACAAATAGTTGTCTAACTCAGAAACGACCTCCGTAGATTGATGGACTAGTGTGGGATTCTGTGCGAGGGTCTTAGTCCACGACATTTTGCGCTTCTTTGTAGGAGGCCCGGTCACGATGTCTGTAGAAGGAGTTGGGGTCGGTGTATGTGTCTTCGATGTAGTACCACCCTTAATTGTCATAAACTCGTCATACAATTTTTTCAGGGTATCTCAGGCCAATTCACCAATAATGTCAGTCCATACCTAATCGTGAACAAGTTCCAACCCATATAACAAGCCTGAAACTTTCAGACGAGGATCAAGAATAACAGCCACATATAAGAAAATATTCATTCTAGTCAAATCTCCCCAATACTTGTCATATTTTAGCATCATGGAACTTGTCATCCCCCTCATCCTTTCATTGGAACCCCTACTCATATCTTCTAATTCTTCTTTTACCCTACATATTTGTTGACAAAACCCATGGGATGTAGGGTACAAAGAACCAGATATATTCAACGTGACATCATAAAATAATCCAAGAAAATCAACGAAAGTAGAAACTACCACCCAATCATCATCATTAGGCTTTCGTGATCCCCCGTGCTCATCAAAGTATTTGACATATTGGATGTCTTCATCACCCAATAATTGAAAGGCTGCCTTATATTCCTGGGCCGCCTCCAACATCAAGAAGGTTGAGTTCCATCTGGTAGGAACATCAGTACAAAGACCCTTCTTCGATGTTATGCCCGCAGCCTTTGCAGCAATTTTGAATTTCTCCAATCTTGAAGGAGAAGACCTCACCCATTTCACAGCCATTCTAACTCGGGCAACCGAGTCATCAACATCTTTCAACTCCTCAGTCACAATTAAATTCAAAATATGTGCAGCACATCTAACATGCAAGTATTCACCACCCAAGAATGTCTTATTTGCATCTTTAAGATAATTCTTTAGATATCCCAATGCGACATCATTAGATGACGCATTATCAACTGACACAGACAAAACCTTTTCCAACCCTCACTCCTTTATTGCGGCCTCCAATGCCTTCCCAATCGTCTCATCCTTATGATCAATTATTTGACAAAATTTAATAATCTTTTTGTGCAGAACCCAATCAGCATCAACAAAATGCACAGTCAACGACATGTAATTCATATTTTGGATAGAAGTCCAAGTATCGATAGTGAGGCAAACTACCAAACCCGCGAGTTGGCCCCTCAAAACATCTTTATCACGAAGGTACATCTTCTTAATATCCTTTGCCACGGTGTGACGAGAAGGAAGTACAAATCTGGGTTCCAACTCTTGGACAAATTCTTGGAACCCTTTACCCTCCACAAACTGAAAAGGCAGCTCGTCCATGATAATCATACGAGCTAACTTCCTTCTACACTCATCGGGGTTATACTTCGTATACCCCTTCAATGTTGGCCCCCCGGCCCCACTACTCCCATCAGCCATTTTAATATCTAGTCTAGATTGGCCCTTCTCTACTAAGGATTTTAATATTGGACTCTTCTTGCATTGTTCCTCTAGATGGACCTTCAGCTGGGATGTACCATGTTTCCTATAGTGACATCCATATATTTTCCCACAGTGATTACATTTAGCTTGTGGGTTGTTGGGGTCCCCACCCTCTAGTTTGGTAAAGTGTTGCCAAACTATAGATACAGGTTTCTTGCCCTGTGTGGGCTTCGGAGCAGGGCAAGGTGTACTCGTTATAGGGGTAGGAGTAGGGTTAGTTTCTGGGGTAGGGGTGTTGGCTGGGGAAGGCGAGCTATCACTGAAATCCGAAGACATTCCTGATTTTCCAACAAAAAAAAATTCAAAGTACAATCCAACACAATCAGCAAAAACTACATTCATAACTATTATTGATGTATTAAGTACTTTTTATATATAATGATGATAATATGAATGGCTACACTATAATAAGTTTTTACACCTCATATAAGCAATTCCAAATAATTTGATTAGGAAGAGTCGAAGAGAGATGCTTCATATTTTTAATAGGCATTATTTTAATAGGCCACTTTAATAGGCATTATTTTAATAGGCCACTTTAAAATACATTTTTTAATAGGCATTATATTCTTCTCTCTTTTCTCTTTTTGATTTTATATAATTTTCAAATTGATTTTTTTTTAAACAATTTTAATTATCTAATAGTTATAATTATTTAAAACTTTTAAATAAAACAAAAAGTGCTTGATAATATGCTTCATAGTTTTGTTCTCTCATTTTTACTTTTCATATATTTAATTTTATAAAATTCATTTCTTAATAGTTACTGACATTAATATTAGTATATTGGTATATTTTTTAATTTTTTAAAATCTTGAAAGATGTTTAAAAAATATGAAAATGAGATATATGTTAAAAAAAATAGTTTATTTACCACATGACAAAAGAAATAATAATTTATGACAGAAAAATATATATTTTTCCGAAATTTACTATCTTACTAAAAAAACTATCTTATTAAATTTTCACTTTAATAAGAAAATTTATTTTAAATATTATAATATTTTCATCTCTTAATTTTTGTCCAATCATTTATCTCTATTCCAACGTCTAAAAAATATAAAAATAAAAGCAACATTCATAACAAGTAACAACTCAAAAAATGCAACTCTGATAAAAATACATTTAAAACTTTTCAATTAGAATATATAAACTTCGTGACTTTTTTTTTAATGAAAATTTAATTTTGATTTAGGGGTTTCAACCCCTAAATCAAATTAGGGTTTCGGATTGGAAACCCAATCCGAAACCCTAAATTGATTTAGGTTTCAACCCCTAATTCAAAATTAGGGTTTCGGATTGGAACCCCAATCCGAAACCCTAAATTGATTTAGGTTTCAACCCCTAAATCAAAATTAGGGTTTCGGATTGGAACCCCAATCCGAAACCCTAACCCCTAAATTGATTTAGGGGTTTCAATCATGAAACCCCTAAATCAATTTAGGGGTCCGAATCACAATGAAAAACACCAAAAAAAAAACAATCCATTCAATCGGGAATCCAAACAATCACACAATCCGAAGACATCCACAGCACACAATCCATACAATCCCATCCTCCATCTCCGATTCAACCCCATCCTACCTCCAATCTCCGATCAAAACTAAAAATAAAAATAAAAAATAATAACCAAACGGAGAAAATCAAAAGGGGAGGAGAAATGTTACCGTGCGGCGTGCGTCCGGCCTCGTGCGTCGTGCGAGAGAGATGGATGATGGAATACGTGCGGCGGTCGGACTGGTTGCCGGTGGGAGGAGGGAACACCGAATGGATTAGGCCGAAGGGGGTGAAGCCGTGAAGGGACTCGGGAGGGGAGGGGAGGGGAATCAGGGGATCGGGGGGGGGGGGGTTGGGTTATGGGTTAGGGTATTTAGAGAAACGGCGCCGTTTTGTCCACCACAAAACGGCGCCGTTTCTCTTATATAACTTATATATATAATATATATAATATATTATATATTTATATTATATATATAGGTGCGGGGCGGGGGAAACACGGACCGGGGGGGTCCGTTTCCGTCCCCCGCCTCCGCTGGGGGTTGGGATACGAGCCGGGGCCCCCGGCCCTAACGGTGCGGGGCGCCCCGCCCCGCCCCGCCCTATGCGGGGGCGGGGCGAACGGGGCGGGGCAGCGGGTTCCGGGGCCCCGCTGCCCACCCCTAGTCTTGATGATTGATGATCAACAAGTGGCTTTTGTGTCTTCTTTGGTGATAACCTAGTATCTTAGTCTTTGAAGAAGCAACCTACTGTAGCTTGTTTTTCAACTGAGGTCGAATTTAAGGTCGTTGCCAAAATGACAGCCAGTACAACGAAGGTCATCTAGCTTCAACATCTTTGCCGCAACTTGGACATTAATCTTACTCGTGCTCCTCTGATTTATCGTGATAATATTATGGTGGCAACTTATCTCTCTTCCAATCCGGTCTTTACTCCCGCATGAAACATGTCGAGATAAATTTTCACTTCGTGTGTGATTGGATCTTAAATAAGTCTCTACACGTGGCTTTCATTTCTGGCAAAGATCAAGTCACAAATGCTCTAACAAAGCCTCTTTCAGCTACAAGGTTCTTTACTATGAGTTCAAGTCTACGTCTGCATCAACTACCGCTTGACTTGAAGGGGGATGTCAAGGCTAATATTGTCACAACCATGAAGTCTAGCTCACAACCTCGCAACCCTCATAGGCAAAGGATTATAGTAGCATCACGTAACAAACACCTGTTGCATGTACAACCGTGCATATTATTCTATTTGTAACAAACCTAGGTCTAAAATATTCGTTCATGTATAGCATATGCTTTTGGCTATAAATGTACAAACCCTCACTGTAAACAAGACAAGATGAATATACAAGACCAGAGGAAACCTTTCTTCAACAGTCATAATGGTCATGAGACCTTTCCCCCCTTGCTTGCTAGGCATAACTGTTTTGTTTCTTCATGGTCACCAGAACACTTCGAAAGAAGAACTCTTGAAGACTATACTCCCAGTAGCCTTTTCTCCATGTGTGGGAAAAAATAATATATGTATGGCTATAATGGGAAAAAACAATATATGTATGGCTATAATAACTGATATTCAACATTCTTTACTAACCTTAATTTCCATGATGGATTAATCCAATCACATCGCCATCAATTTGCCAAACTCAGAGATAAGAGACCATTCTGTAACGATAGAGTTGTTTCAACCTCAATAATCCGGATTTGATGACACCAGAAAAATCTTACCAGTCATATTCAAAGCGGATCTGGGGACGACTTTCTTAAAAGCATGCCCAGGCATTCGTGTTGAACATCACATCCACATGTGACAAATTCCCACCTATTACAATTCTTTTATTTTGTCCAATTTTGCAGGAGAATTAGCATGGCAAGTCTGACCTCCAAGGCAGTCCCACATCTGGCGGATGCAATTCATGCGGCTGTTACTATGTTGTCTGAATCTGTTACCAGCAGAGTGTCTTCCTAAGGATTATGGATTATGGCTTTCCTAAAGTTTTTGTCCGAACTAGAGTCTAGAACGAGAGAGATATAAACATATAAAGCGGACACCATTAAATACTCAATACATATTATAGAATCTATTTTCTGTTTTTATCTCTCTTCATTTTCGAAGCTAGAGTTCGGCCAAGAACTTAAGGATCCAAAATCCAAATCCCATCTGAAGACTCTTCCGTTTTGCTACTTTCTTGTAATAATTGCTCCCTCGAGTATTGAGGAATATCTAGAGGGATTTGCTTTAACCTAAAGAAATTGTGATCACTTTTTACAACCTGTATCATCGAGACATTGCTTTTTTATTAATGGCTTATTCATTTTCTTCTATTTCCTGGCCAATATAGGAATCACTCGGGAGAAGATTTAGAGAAAAATAAAGAAAAGAAAAAGGCATGATAAACGGAGGCATTCCTAGGGCCATGACTTACGGGCATCATTACTCAAATACTTTTGAGCCGGTTGGGGGTGACCTCATGCCAGGTTTATGAAAACAAACAAGTCGTTTGGAAAAGGTTTCAATTCCAAAATTATTATCTCAATCAATCTCATTAATAAATATCATTCAAACATAAATACAAACTAATCATTACAACTTTTTAAAACTTTCAAACAAAAAATAAAAAACAATTCAAGTTTTTTTAAATTTCTAAACAACTTTTTCTCTCTTTTTCAAAACCTTATAAAGTATTACAAGGATGTTTGGAGAACGAAATGAGATGAGAAATCTGTAAATAATAATTAAATAATTTTTGAAAAAGTAGAGAAAAATGTTAAATAAAAATATTATAAAATTATAATATTATTATAATATAATTTTTTCATATTATATTTATTTTAGTATTTGAAAAGGTTTAATTATTATTTTTTTAATTTATTTGAAAATTTAAGAAAGTTGTAATGATTAGTTTGAAAGTGTTTTTGTTTGAATGACATTTAGAAAGGAAAGGAGATGAGATTAAAAACATTTCTAACTCAAACTATTTCACTACTATCCACAAACTATCTTACTACTATTTACAAAATCTTCATCTCATCTCTCTCTAAGCATGCCTATTAGACACCTCAAACATAGGACATGAAAATCAACAATAGTTAGTAAAAAAATAAAACCGTGTTTCAAAATTTTTTATTACCGTGTTATATTCCACAATGAATGATATGTTTATACAAAAGATTGGAAATTACAAAATTCAAGTTTATATTGGTCGAACTTGTCTGACATCAAATGCATTACCAAAACAGAAAGAGTTCTCTTTCTGTGCTGGGATGACCGGGGTAAGTGAGAAAAAATCAGTTCCAAGGAAGGGTGTTTTTTTTTTTTTTTTGTTTTTGGGTTTTGGTTGTTTGGGCCCGGGGGGGGGGGGTGGTGGTTTGGTTGTGTCGGCTGAATTCAATCTGTAAATATTCCATATGCATAACTTAACCTGTTCCCGGAAATTGTGCCCATTTCCCTTTTTAATGCATCAACACGACGAGGTACTGCCTTGCTTAATTTTGGATCATCCATCGGGCTTTCCGCCAGGGGCTGTCGCAACTCTGAGATCTTCATTCGGCCTATCCACGAGATTGGCCCAAGACAAGTAGAGTTGTTAATCTGATTTGTCTATGATGGCTTGTAATTCACCTTTAACATAAATTTTGATTAAAAAATGTTGGCCCTCTATGCTTTCCATGTACGCCGAATGCACTATTATTGGGGAATTTGGTATACAAAAAGCTTTGATCTGATAGAAGTATACGAAAACAGAAGTTCCTAAAAAGAGATTGATTCCTTAATGTCTAAAACATGCATAACGCTTGGACCCAAAGTGAGCCTTAACAAATCTTTCCTTTACAAATAACTAGGACGACTTCTAAGCCAACCTTTTTTTATTTATTTTGGCTAGACTTCTGAGCTAACTTTTTCCATTCAAATATTTCCTTTACAATACTTCTAAGCTAACTTAATCCTAGAAGAAAGTCGGTATTATCCACCTTTCAGGAGAAAGCAGAAAGCTCCTCGTTTTTATTTATTTATTCTGTTTGGTGGGGATGGGGGTGGGGAGACGAAGTATAGAAAAGGTAATGCAACGTGTAAATGCATCCTCTTTTTTTAAGAGGCAATGAGAAATGAGGGAACATAATTTTTAAGAGTAGTGCAGCAAAAGAGGAAGAATTATAAAAGGGGGAAAAAGGAGAGAAAAAAAAGAGATTATGTATGGATAAAAATATCTTGACTCCAACCCTACAAAGAAACCGCTATCTGCATCCCTTTAACAGATAAGAAGGGGGGCTTGAGAAGCTTACTACAGCATTGGAGGATTTGCTATTTTCTGTTCCCTTCCCAGGTGTTCCACATTCACTGAAGTCAAGGGTGCGACACTCCGTCTGCAAAGATTCCATAACAGTATTCAGAAGACTCCATTATATTCATGAGGGAATCTATTAATAGTAGAATCCAAGAGCTTCAAGAGCTTGAGAAAAACAAAGACTAGTGACCATTTCCATCATGTCTATGAATCACTCATCCTCTTTTTTTGTTATTTTGGGGGGGGGGGGGGGGGGGGGGGGGGGGGGGGGGGGGGGGGGGGGGTTGTAATATAATGGACCATGGCTGGCTCCGTTAGAGTCGGGAAGTATAAATTTATGCAAAAATGGTCATACCAATACGGTTGGTGCCAAGTGGAAACGGTTCCCTAAACGACTCTGGGGAGTTTTCTCTTGCTCCATATTCCCATGGTTGTTGGATGTTCCCTTTTGTAATGTTTTTGGAGTTTCATTTCCCAAAACCTCCTGAGCATTGGCATATGCAGTCGCACTGTGCTCACTTATATGTTTCATCAACCCAATGGCATCATAGCTTCTATCCCCTGGGCTCATAAAATACCCTATATCCTGAAAGAAATTACAAGTATTAGCAAAAGAACCATAATCATATCTAACACAAAGTTGCAGAAAATACTTATCAACCAGAACTTGTGATACCTCGATTGCAATTTCAGTATCAACCCTTGGGCCCGGCAGAAAAGAATTGATGAACCAAGGGGATTTCCATGCTGAAGGGGAATCAATACTTCTTTTAAATGGAGTTCCACTGAATCTGAAACAAACACCATCCAAAGACACCAGTCAGCAATAACCATAGCCAATCTTCCATGATCAGCAAGAAATCAGCAGGGAACACTAAAACTCTAAGCTCAGTGACGCCAGAAATCAGACAAAGCAAGATCATGTTGTTGGTAATATTATAATCCCACAGTAACTTTTGTAGTTGCAAGCAGGTAAATAAAACTATTGAGGCAGTAGCAGCTTGAACTCTCAATGAAACTCGAGGAAAATCATCCTATAAACATGCTAAAGCTTCCATTACCAACATCATTCCTGTCATTATCACCACTACTTGCCCACAGAAGACACCTGAGAAATAATTACAAAAAAAAAAAAAATTGATAACAAAAGGAAAACTAGCTGAATCTTACATGCTAAAGGTTTCAACACCAGCATCATTCCGAACATTACGACCAGTAGTCTCCAGGGGAGCTGATGAAGAAGCAGACAGTACGCATGTAACTACAACCGAATGACTTCCGTGCTTCTTCCCAAAAACAGCAGGGGACTTAACAGCTGCCCGGGGATTTCCAGAAGATAAAGTACTAGAAATGCCTTGTTTTGATGCAGCTGCCAAACTTCTAGGTTGTTGATTTTTTGGAGTTCTAGCACTTGAACCTAACAACCTGTCTGCTTTAGAACCAACTTGATCTGGAGAATGTAAAAGCAGATCATTCATGTTATGTTCAACGAGGATACCAGAAGGCTGCTGGACCTGATAAAGGTGAAAATTAGAAACTAGAGACAAGGAATAAGAATCAGGTCTTTACACTTACATAAGCACGACATAAGCACAATTGAGGTTCCCAAGGGAATCAGAATCAACCAATTGACCAAAAAGTACAAGGACAACAACAACATAAATTGTCACTCTTTTTGCATCCCAACAGTCTGAGCAACAGGAAGAACTCGCGACGATGTAAGGAGCAGAGCAACACCGGTAACGTAGTCCAATTACACATTCAGAGTTAAATAGTAGCTAATTGACAAGAGTCAACCAAATCTTAATTTGTCGTGCCAAAGTTAAAAATACTCGTTGCTGATTTCTTCATTTATAGAAAACTAATGCTGCTTTAAATGAAATGAAAGCTAGTCAACAACTTACAACATGGGCAGCAGATTCAATATCAGCCATGTTCTTAACATCAACATCAACAGTCACCCGCTTTATATTTTCTTGCGGATTACTATCAGCAAAAGATTCAATGCCATCTCTTCCCTTTCCCTTGACCCTGTTAAAGGCATGATTGAAATTTTCTTTATCCTCGGGGGAGGCTCCTGAACTCCTTTTACGATTTGGTGATGGAGAGAGTAAAGGTGCTTTCTGTGTCCCACTTTCATCAAACATAACATCCAAGCGAGAAAAATCTTTGGTCAATCTGGATGTCATGTCAATCTCAAGCTTTTTGTCACTTCTTCTATCAGATAATGGTGACAATAACTCGCGGTGTCGTTTCTTCAATATGGACGGTGTACCAGTGAAGGTCTTAGCAGCACTTTTCAGCAAGGCATCGGGGCTATTATCACGAGATGGTGAATCCCACAACCTAAATGGGGTAACGCAGTTCATAGAAGACATCATAAGCCGGCGAATACCAAGTGGACTATATTCTTGTTGCGTGTCGCTGCCAGATTGTATCAGATCACAACTTAAAAATGGAATATCCAAGCTTGGAAAACAAGGGGGTTCGTAACATAGTGCTCCAGTATCTTGATGTTCTGTATGTACATGTGGTCTTCCACACATGGAATGGCACGTGTCCGTGATATCTGATCCAGAACCAAAACTATTTACAGGGACTAATTTTGAAGGTTCCTTTAAAATATCTGGTTGCTCTTGCATTCCTGTGTCATCTATGTCATTATTGCAAGGAGGATCGGCAGAGTCATTGGTATAGATAAAGCCATCATGGGCACTAGTGACAAACCCATTTTCTTGAGTTTCAAATAACCGATTTGGTTCATCACTGTAGAGAACTGCACCACAATCAACAGATTGAAGCGAACATAGGGACCCAGAAGGCTGAGAGCATGGAGCTACCATTAGAGACCCTGAAGAACAATAAAATTGTACAGCTGAACTTCCACCAGCTTCAGGTATAATGCCGCTTAATGATTGGCAACAAAATGAATCAGTGCATCCACCTGAGGGAACTATATTGGAGCCTTTTGTGAGACTTCCAGAAAAAAAACCATCATTTAATGCCTCTGAAAATAGAACCCTACAACATTCATCATCGGGTATCAGCACCGGCTCTTGTTTATAAGAATCTATGGCTATATCCCCCATTGAAGTAGAAGCTCTCAACTCCTCGGAAGTTCGACCAGCAATATTCATCGTTTCATGGCTTTCATTAGTGCCCATATAATGTGTTTGCAACTGTGATGACTCCTGTCCCACTTCCAATGATGATATATCTGGTAATGCATGCAGACTAAACTGGTGATCCCTGCCAGCAGAAGTTTCAGCATCATGCGAGAAGTTTTGGTGAAGAAATTTGTCAGAGCAATCCGCCTCAAAAGTAAACCCGGGAATTGAAACATCTTCCAGAGATGTGTAATATTGTTCGGAACAAGATGGTGGGCTCAAGCTTCGTTCCTTTGCTGAACCAGATTCTTGAGTTAACATGAATTCCTGTCTAGCATGTAAAACTGAATTAGCCATTTCACTTGAAGACTTAAAGCTACCTGCAACAGTTGAGTCTTGACTGCATTCCGATATTTCCTCTGCTTCTATTCCTTTGGGACCACTATCATCTCCACTACCCTGCATCCTTAAAGATGATGAAAGCATGTGTTGATTTTGATGTACAACAAGAGGAAGGGCTGGGATCTGAGCAAGTAAACCTGATGCCAGATAAGAATCCAATTTCTTTTTTACCGAACTGTTCCAATGATTTTTTATGGCATTGTCTGTCCTGTTGACCACACAAGTGCAGATATATCACAAGATATGATTTTGCAAGTTTCGAATATTGTCGTAACATGTCTCATAATAGAACATATAATGCAAGAAATATTGAATACCAGGAACAAACGAATGTAGAGAAACAAAAACTAAGTAGAACAATGGAAAATAGTACCCTCTTGTACAAATAACTAGTGCACATACCTTCCTGGCAATAACTTTGCTAGCTCTGCCCATTTGTTCCCATAAATCTGATGTGCATGAATCAAAGCCAGTTCCTCTTCCTGGGTCCATGCTTCTTTGTTTATAGCAGGATTAAGATGATTATGCCACCTAAATTTGGTATCAATCTACATGAGTACAAATGCAGCATACAGTTTCCAACTCACAAGACGCATACAAGACAGCAAGATATGTATATAATTGAACTCCTTATCAAGAACACACAAAAAAAAAAAAAACACAGCACCAAGGTAAATGCTAGAGAAAGCCATTTATTCATACCTTTCACGACATTGCTTACCAATACGTCCAGGTAAATGCTGTGCAATGGTGGACCATTTTTTTGGACCATGCTTGTTCACCAATTCAATAATTACTTCATCCTCCTATTTACATCACAAAAATAATCAGCAACTGTCATGTTGAATCATAAAATGACAAGCAATGTAACTTAGGCAAAATTGAGAAAAGGAAATTGATATAAAACAGCAGTATAGGTCACCTCTTTAGACCATGGACCTTTGACAAGCTCTGGATTCAAGACTTTCTGCCACCTATGTAGGCATTGGACATCGGTACGGTCCTTGAAACACTCCGCTGCATGGACAAATTTTACTATTAACAAATGAGTGAAAGTTCGAAATATCAAGAAAAGTCACCACAAACTAAGAAATATAAATAAAGCGGTTCAATGTTATGCTCATAGGTAACAAATGCTTAGCAAAAGATATTCAGTTCAAAATGTAAGCAATAGAAGGAGAAGGCAAAGGCTAAAGATTGTTTGAGCACAACGGTAGCACCAACTGAGAAATGAAAGTTTTTTTATCGGTAAACGAGAATTTTATTGATGACTATGATAGGCATAGCTCATGTATAGGGGATATATACGCATAGTACCAACTAAGAAATCAAAGTAAACTGGATAAGAAAAATGGTCAGATGTAACAAGTACCTGAAACTGCACCCAAAAGTGGTTCATTCCATATTTAGTCAGTAGAGAGACAGTGGTAAGCCTATGAAGCATATGCCCAAATGTAGCTGAAACAATAATGGTTGGAAAATGGTTTTTTATTTTAAATGGGTTCACAATGTCCATTGAAAGCACCTATCTTAAACTTGTCCGCAAGAAAAGAGGAACAAAGATTAATGTCCATAATATTTGCAAAACAGACCCAAGAAGGGATCAACAGGAGCTCATTTAGAACGGAAAAGTGTATCACAAAATGTGAAAGGGAGAAAGATGGATAATGTTATCTTGGACAATCTTTCAGACAAAAACTTGAGCAGGACTAAACTTTCCTGTACAGGTCACCTATAAGTGATTGTTTCATGTTATGAAATTTTAAAAGGAACCAAAAAATTAATGTAACAAAAAACCTAGCCAACAAATAAATTGTCGGTTTTTTAATGATCCCTCCTTGTTCGATGATCAGGTTGTCCACCGTCTAAATTTGCAAGTTATTGTTTCCTCTATTACTTTCCTATAGAAGTCAAACTTTCTAGTGAAAAATCAAATTAAGCCTTTAAAATCTTTCTTGTACAGGCCTTTAAAAACTATAGGCCATCTATGTTAGACGGAAACCAATAACTTAGTGTTTAACCTCCAGAGAGCATCTCCTTCAAGATGATAACATCATAACCATTTTCTACAGAGAGCACTTCTACCAGATGGGAGACTGTCAAGCTTTCTTGCGAAGAACCGCCCACCGGGAAACCTAAGATGAAACCCCCATCCATCTCCCTTCCAGTATTCTGCTTAGCACATCCATGACTAGAATAAATAGGAGTGGGGAGAGAGGATCCCCTTGCCTCAATCCTCGAGAAATGTTGAAGAAGCCTTCAGGAGTGTCATTGACCTAGACTGAGAATCTGACTGTTGTGATACAGTGCTTTATCCATTGGCACCATCTTTCCCCAAAGCTGTACTGACCAAGGATATACAACAAGAAATCCCAATTCACATGATCAAATGCCTTCCACTGACTTCGCCCTTTTTGGAATAAGAACGATGAATGAGACATTAAGACTCTTCTCGAATTTCATAAAAGCATGAAATTCGATTAAAAAAAAAAAACCCTTCATTAGATCCTCTTTAACAATGTCCCAACAGGCATGAAAAAGGGCCATTGGAAACCATCTGGCCCTGGGGCTTTATCTTTGTTTATGCCTTTTAGCACACCAAGCACCTCATCTTCGTCAAAGGGCCTCTCCAACCAAGCCGCACTTGTGTGGTCAATGGAGTCAAAGACCATACCCGTCTACCTTGGGTCTCCAAAGGTACTGCTTTGTCAAAAGCTTATCATAAGACACTTAATAGCATCTCTACCCAATAAGACACTTCCCTCCTCGTGAAGAACCTTTATGGAGTTGTTTCTTCGATGAGAGTTGACAACTCTAGGAAAAAACTTTGTACTCCTATCCCCTTCCTTCAACCAAAGGGCCCGTGATTTTTACCGCCATGAGATCTCCTCCATAAGAGTAATTTTCTCCAGCTCAGCGCCAACAGTCATTTTTCTTGCCCTATCATCATCCGACAATACCCTTTCCTCCTCTTTCTCATCAAGTTGTTGTAACTCCATAAATAGCTTGTTCCGCTGGTTGTTGATGTTTCCAAAGACTTCCAAGTTTCATTTTTTTAGATCATTCTTCAAAACTTTTAGTTTCCTTGCTAAAACAAAACTAGGAGTGCCGGTGAACTGATATGAGAACCACCAAACTCTGTGGCTGATAATATGTGCAATACTACGGATGTCATTCATTGGTCTGTGAGGTTCACTAGAGCTACTTAGGATTGGGAGGTGGGAGACATCACTGAATTCTATAGAGTGTCATATGCACTAAAACAAAGGGCAGGAATGGAGGATAGATTATGCTGGACAAGCACTGATAACAAGAAATTTTCAGATTCGTTCATACTAAAAGGCCTTGTCGACTCACTCCCCTAATGCTTTTCCTTGGAAGAACATTCGGAGGAGAAATGCCCCTCTCAAGGTTGCTTTCTATGGCTAGCTGACTTCTCATGGTAAAATATTGACCATAGACAAATTAAGAAGACGTGGACTATACATAATGGATTGATGTTACATATGCAAACACAATAGTAAATCTGTGGACCACCTTCTTCTTCACTGCAAAGTAGTTAAGGTATTGTGGGATGAAATTCTCTCGAGGCTTGGTATCGCATGGGCTATGCCTAGGAGAGTGATCGATCTATTGTCTTGTTGGCAAGGGATAAAGGGCAATCGCCAGATTGCAACTGTATGGAAGATAATACCCCTATGTTTAATGTGGTGCACATGGACCGAAAGAAATGGATGATGTTTTGAGAACAGGGAACGCTCTCCAGAGGGTTTCAGGGCTTTTTTCTTTCATACTTTACTACGTTTGCCATCTTCTATTGTACTAAACGGAATGAGTCTTAATGACTTTTATGCTACCATCAGTAGCACTTAGTTTTGTAACTAGGCTCTTTCTTGTATACTCCCTGTGTACTCAAGCTTTGTCTATTTACATGGATCAATAAAATCTCTTTTACCTATCACAAAAATATATATAGGAAACAACAAAGATCTAAGCACAGAAAAATGTTTGAATGTATACACAGAATAAAATAAAAACACAAGACCAAAAGAAACTCTAAAGTATAATGAACCATTTGTTTAATAATTTGATGAAGGAGATAAACACATTGGTTCCGCAATAATACCTATTTTTTTCCAGTTCTTTCCTTTGAAACGCTGAACAGCCTTCTGCAAAATCTCATCCTAAAACACACGGAAAACTCATTTCATTCAAATCATGAAATTGCATTTGCATCTAAATAAAAATCAGTGAAATTTTTCTCCTTAATAAATTCCAACTGACGAACAAATAAGTGAATCAAAACAATGACTAATGAACTTGTTATATTATCAGCAACAATAACATATCGAAAAAATTAGTTATTACTCTCACCCCCTCCACCATAAGAAACCTGAAAGGAATTGAAGAAAAAAGATAGGTTTCACCTCTTCTGGTGTCCATTGGCCTTTGGTAGAACGCCTTGTAGGACCACTTGTCCTCCTAAAAAAGAATAAGAACTGTTATGCTAATGAAAAATAGCTTTGCCTAAATCTGAGCATTAACTATCCATGATATGGGTAAAAGAACACGTTACCGAGACAAACAATTTATTCTACAAGGAAGCTAGGTTTTCCAAAAGAGAAATTACCACTAAGGAAAAAAGTTTAAATAAGCTGTTTCTCAAGATTTTTATTTTACTTCTTGAAGGGTCAGCGAGAAAAGTCCAATGGCGCATGAACTCAATGACATGAAATATAGAAAAATCTTCAGCACCAGTTAAAATAGTGATTCATCGGAAGTTATAAAGTAAGCTTTGGAAATTGCTTGAGGCACTGGGCATGCAAAAGGTTGACAAGAGAGATTTCTCATATTAGCATAGAAGAAAATTGGATATGTTGACATGACAAGGAAAGAGAATGCCAAATTCAAGATGCTATTAGATTACCCATGCAGATGTCGCATTTTTTGACCACCATCGCCAATCCCATCTTGTGGAGTGTGGATTTTCCTGTCACCTTCCATAGTTTCTTGACAAATAGGTAAAGTTGCATACCCCAATTCCCACAAGACGACAACTCTCTCCAGAATACGCTCTCCAAATCATTATATTCTAACTACAAAGAGGCAGAAGCTACCTTTTCGTACAAAAAACCCATAGACTAAGGGAAGGAAGCACAGAAAAAAAAAAAAAAAAAAAAAAAAAAAAAAAAAAAAAAAAAAAACCAAAATTCTAAAATTACTTAATATAATCTTCAATATTGATAGAAAAGCAAGGATAAGGTAAACAGAAAATGGAGCATGCAAGGCAATAATTCAAAATATTGGTAAACACCTATGGACATGAAGTAAAATACATAATCTCATAAAATGAATTTAAGAATGAAAATAAAACAAGATTAATGAAGAATTCACTTATTTCTGAGCTGGTTAAACAATGTATAAGAGGTCCAAGATATTTCCAATCCAATGCCCACGATCTGGCATCTATTCTATCAATCCCTCAAGCCAATGAGATTAAATGAACTCGAGAATAAATCATGATGTCTTGCGCAAGATAATTTTGATAACTGTAGGACAATTTTGCCAGTCTGGTGGAAGTTTTGAAACTCTAAACAAAAAAGATATGTAACTTTAAAGATTAAAGCACAAAGTTATTTCGTCCGAAAAAACACTGAAACTGTTCCCAAAAAAACCTAACATCGACGGACTCAAATACGACAAAGTATATTCTAGAATTTGGACAAATTGCAAGAAACTTGGGAGGAGTTTCAAGCTTGCGTCAATTGAATAATTGAAGTTTGATCCAATCCAAAGCTCGTTGAAACTGATAAAAGACACTGAATAAGGAAAAATAAAGTTTAAGCAACCGAAAGCCTGAGGCAGGCACTCACTGAACTGAGCTTTAGAATGCGAAACGTAGGCAGAGAAGGAAAGCGATACTGAGATCAAACCAGTGCACATCTGCAGATCCAGACGAAGGTATGCAAAAAAGCAAAGGAGAGAGAGTCAATCTGCAAACGCAGTTTGAAGTAGAGGGGAGAGAGAGAGAGAGAGAGAGAGAGAGAGAGAGAAGGTCCGGAGCTACATTCAAACATTGGCGGACTAGGAAGTTTCAAACCCTATGGTTAAAGGTCGAGCAGGTTTTGGTAACTGGACGTCTAAGATACGGACACGTGGAAAAAGCGGCCATACACTTCTGAAGTTTCGCAACGTATAAAAAAAATTCTTCTTGTCATCACTTCACACACCACACTTATTTTTTTCTATAATAAATATATAGTATGTGAATGATAAATAAAATAATTCAATTATTTTAATAAGAATAAAATAAAATAAAAAATAATATTTTAATATATAAAATGTGTAGTATAAGATGATGTGTAGCATTCTTTAAGACTAAAAAGAGTTGGGTGATGCTCCGAACCAGTCGGGTGTGTAACCCTTAACACCTACAAATGAGAAGTACCACATAAGAGTTGCAACAAAATAAACTTTATACTCGCATGTAGGTGATTAAATTTTTTTCTTTCTGTCATCTCTTCCCCTTCTCCGCCCACTCCCATCGCTTGCTCCCGCAGCTCCCCACCTTCTCTCTCTCTCTCTCTCTCTCTCTCTCTCTCTCTCTCTCTCTCTCTCTCTCTCTCTCTCTCTCTCTCTCTCTCTCTCTCTCTCAAGCAAATAATTTCACCTTCGAAACCCCCCTCTCTATCCTCCGATTGTTGCCCCCCTCTGACTTAAGGAGGACATTGCCAAAATATATATGGATGCCGAGAGATCAGATCTTCAAGGTTGTCGAGAGATTTGTGGCCATTGCCAAGAGCTATGTTTTATATTCAAAAATCGTTTACTCAGTTTAAGGCTGTCTTGAAACAATGGCTTGAAATCATATTTTCAAATTCTTTCAATCGAGATTACGACACCAAGAATGTCCCCTCCTTGTATTCCTTCTACGTGAAAGTGCAGCATACAGCCCATCCAACGGCTTGATACTCTATTTTTTTTCTTTTTATTTTTTTAGAATCAAATATTGCTTCACTCACTGCCTGATACTCTATTGTTGATTCCTCCAATGGCTTGATACTCTACCACTCCACCGACAATGACCCTCTCAAGCCAAAAAGTAGAAAAGCACAAAAGCTTCTTCTTTCTCCGAAAAAATAATTTCCAATCCCTGTACAGCCTCTCGGAGTACTCTGGCCCCCTTCGATCAGATTTGGACAAACCGACGAAGCCATGGGTTTCTGTTGAAAGCCACCTGCAATGTAAAACCAAACCCATGCAAATTTATTCACCAACCCCCAAACAGCGGCACCGTTTCTTTTCTTGGAGTATTAGGCCACCCACTTTACCGTAATTCTGCAGCAAATATTGACCAAGAGAGCTCTTGATCAAGCTGCACCGAAAGATTGCATGTGTCTTGTACCCCATAGTTCTCCTATAAAAGGAGATGAATTATGAAGATGAAAATTATCCTCACTGCGGTGAGAGATCAAGGGTCGTGGGAGAAGAGAAAGAAAGAGAGACGTGAGGAAGAGATGAGAATTTGTAGATTTTTTGTAAATCTTGTACAAATTCTATAAAAGAGGCTCCAGTGAACGTAAGCAATTTGCTGAACCACTTTAAAATTATTTTGTGTGATTTTCGGACAGGCTAGAGGCACAACGATTGGTATCAGAGCTCTGGTTCGAGTTGTCTGAAAATTCAAGTTATTCAAAATCAATTTTTGACAACTCCACGATGTTCCTCGCGTTGAGACGAATCCGTTGCCGCAAACGGAATTGAAAACGGAGGTCGGACGAGCTTACACGCGCCCCTAGAAGATCGGCGCGTGCATCTGTTGTAACCCACGCGCCCTCACGCGCTCCAGAGGTTGAAGACGCGTGACGGACACGCGCCCTACAGAGGTTGGACGCGTGTGTCACGCGCCTCACTCTCTCCCACGCGCACACAGTGCTGTAGCGCATGTAATACACGCGCCTACGCGCCACCCACTCGCACTGTGCAGCGCGTGTATCCCATGCGCCAGACAAATCAGAACCGTCCGTTTTTCAGATCTGTTTTGGGCTAGTTCTAAGCCATTCGGAATCCGATTTCAACGATCAAATAGTATTTTCCAACTATTTGGGTCATTCCGGACTCAACCGTAAAGTCAAAATTTTGAGATTCTTCATCAGTACATTGGATCTGAACCATCCACGTATTGCAGATCATTTTGAGCTAGATCATGCTAGTTGGAGTTCCATCGCGATGATCAAATAGTTCTGACAAACTATTTGGATCATTCCGGACTCATCGGTACGGTAGGAATGTTGAGATTCGCCATCGATACTGTCGATCTGAATTGTCGATGTGTTGCAGATCATTGTGGGCTAGATCTATGCCAGTTGGAGTCTAATTGCGATGATCAAATAGTGCTGACAAACTATTTAGATCATTCCGGACTCATCCGTACGGTGGGAATGTTGAGATTTGCCATCGGTACATTCGATCTGAACTGTCCACGTGTTGCAGATCATTTTTAGCTAGATCCACGCCAGTTGGAGTTCCATTGCAATGATCAAATAGTGCTAACAAACTATTTGGATCATTCCGGACTCATCGGTACGGTGGGAATGTTGAGATTCACCATCGGTACTTTCGATCTGAACCATTCATAGTTGCAGATCAATTGTGGGCTTGATCATAGCTAGTTGGAGTCATGATGGACTCAATTTGTTTTGGGCTTGATCACAGCCGATTGGAGTCATGATAGACTCATTGGTTTTGGGGTTTGATTTAAGCCAGTTGGGATCGTGAAGTTTGAGGAGCAAACTTCTGATCATTGAACGATGTTGATTAACTTGTTATATCAGCAGATTTTGGCAGTAAGACAACTCATGGAGCATAGTGTTATTAAGAGGAGAACTGCAACGGATCTCATTGTGGCTTTTTTGAAAAGTCAGTTGCAAATAACAAAGTGTTGATGAAGAAATTGTTCAACTTCAGAAAAAGCAGAAGGTACTATTGTTGCCCAATAGCATTTGACGTTATGGTCAAAAGGTTGGGAGGTCATGAGAATGGCTATGAGTAATTCTGCAAAGAAGTCGAAGTTGAAGTTTTTCAATGTAAGAGATCTTATCCTAGATGAGGAGGTGCGCAGAAGAGATTCTGGCAAGATCTCGAGTTGTTGGTTCTGAATGTTGATAGTAAGGACAGAGGCAAGTCAAGATCTGGACAACAGATGACTCGCTATAAATTGTGGCAAGATAGGCCACAAGAGACTGCTAAAATCAGGAGAAAATTATGAATGATGCTGTGAATATGGTGACTGAAGAAATACATGGCGTTGCATTTCTTGCAGTGCACAATGCTGTTAAAGACAGCTTGAAGACAGTAGTCATTCAAAAAGATATGGAAGGTCATGAATGATTTATTGGTCTTGACTCGTGGTAATGGTTGTGTGAATTAGATGAGCAAGTAAAAAGAAGTCAGTTTTATTTTTCCTCATTTAAATCTGAAGAAATCTCCCTAGACCACGACATGAAGCAAAGCTGTGAGAGATGGAAACAAAACGTCAGATGTTTCATGGATATCTACACCTAAAATTGATGATCACATGGCTGTCAAGACGATCAGACTTCCATGGTGGTTACTACCTTAAACTATATCATGCTGAATGAAGGTAATAAACTACGGTATGAAGAAAAATCTTGCAAGAAGGAAGATTATGCAAGTCGGAGACTGCACACAAGATGGGCACATGTGACTGAAAACAGCAGCAGGATGATGAGTTAGTCGAGTCAGAGATGGAGACCTCAGAAACAGGTTCTCTGATATGTGTCAAGGTCCGTGCGAGACCATTAATTCCTAGTGCAGTAGGAGATGTGTTGCCATGTATGTATGTGTTGATTAAGGGCACTGTACGTGATGAACTAAAGTTATGCATTACTTTAGTTAGTCTTCTGACTTGAAGACATGAGCTGTAAAATTGTATAGATGATAAGGGATCATGCTGGAGATAGGGGCTAGCATGTTAAGAATCAGTCTCCAAGTTGGAGATTGGTATGATTGTAGGATTATGGAGTCTGGTTTGAAAGCTGTAAAGGCACTAGGTAGATTGTTCGCTCGGTTGTGGCTCGAGCGAAGCTCAATTTGCTCAAGGTGTACATGAGTGCGAACTCATGGACTCGAGCAAAAGAAGAATCCTAGAGAGTTAAGATTGTGCAGTAAAGCACTTGTAAATCTCTTCTGAAGAAAATCCCTTGCAAGCTCTGTGGATGTAGACGATACTAATGCATTTGAAGATGCATTTGGAGAGACATCTGGACATCCATTTGAAGACGTACCTGCAAATGCATTGGAGCGTATTCGATAGCAGAAGTCTCTCATGTCAAAGAATGATGTGCGTTCATTTGAAGAATGAATCAGTTTGCAAGCAGTTTGGTATAGCACACTTGGGTGGAGGGGGTGATTGTTGAAAGCCACCTGCAGTGTGAAACCAAACCCATGCAAATTTATTCACCAACCCCCAAACATCGGCACCGTTTCTTTTCTTGGAGTATTAGGCCACCCACTCCACCGTAATTCTGAAGCAAATATTGACCAAGAGAGCTCTTAATCAAGCTGCACCGAAAGATTGCATGTGTCTTGTACCCCATGGTTCTCCTATAAAAGGACATGAATTCTGAAGATGAAAATTATCCTCACTGCTGTGAGAGATCAAGGGCAGTGGGAGAAGAGAAAGAAAGAAGGACGTGAGGGAGAGATGAAAATTTGTAGATTTTTTGTAAATCTTGTACAAATTCTATAAAAGAGGTTCTAGTGGACGTAAGCAATTTGCTGAACCACTTTAAAATTGTTTTATGTGATTTTCGGATAGGCTAGAGGCACAACAGTTTCGCCTTTGATCATTCATCAAACCCACCTCATCTGACTGTAATGGAAATCTTTAAGATTGATGGAAATATTTTACGAGCAATCTCCTATCGTCTTATACTCGACGGTGGGATTTCGAAGTTCAATAGATGGCGCTAGGGAGAGAGAGAATGGGAAAGAGGGGAGAGGAGAAAGAGAAAGGGAGCGGAGAGAGGATAGGTGAGAGTGCACAGTAGAGATGTGAGAGAAAGGAAGAGAGTGGATTCAATACACTAGTACACATCATAATTTACATAAATCTCATATTTGTTAAAATATTATTGGCTGGTGTAAAAAATGAGAGGACACCCAACCTGCTATGAGTTTTTCTCAAAAGAGTTTTGTTATGAATATATGAATTTGCGTGTTTATTTATGAATTAATATAATTGTTTTCGTATTTAAAATTTAAATTATTATTTTTATTAAAATCTTGATTTTTTTATCAATTATGTTGGATCAACGTGCGTATTCATGCTCAGAAAATTAATGTTGTGGGTTATATTTGATTTTACTGTAGATAGACGAAATTGAATTAAAAATATTTCCTGTGAACACTTTCCACCTCGATTTTTCCCTCTCTGAACTCATTTTTCCTCCCTCGTTAATTTTCCCCGTTTCGCCCTTATTCCTTTCTTCCTTTCTACTAAGCCTTCTTACGTCTTGCCTTTTCTCTCCCGTCGTTGAAGTCCTTGTAAAATCACTGGCTTTCATATCCCCTCGTGTTTGCAAAATCACTCTCATTGTTTCCTCTGTCTGAGTTTTAGACAGACCTTCGTAGCAGCACCTTCTGTTTCATTGCAGCAGTACCAATCGAAGCCCTTTGATTTAAGGGGCATCTTCCTTCAAGCACATCCTCCTGTGAATTTCGAATCAAAGGTAAGTATGTCACTATTTGTTTTATTGTGACGTTGATTTCAAAGTTTCAAATCAAAGGGATTTTATTGGTGGAATTGGTTTTTTGCTCAAATCAAATTTACTTTCCAACTCTAAATTCTCTGTTCACATTGGCATAAAACTCAATTCACAAAATCCATGACTTCACAAACACTCTTTACTCTGCTAAACATCTAGAGCACAAATGTACAGTTTGATTTTACATTGACCCATCATCCATGACTTATCAGTGATGACTATAAATTCGTAAGTGATGACCATGAAATTCCCTTGCCTGTGAAATCGGAAGTGATGACTATAATCATCATCCTAATAAAATTTTGCATCAACTGGAAAGTAGTTTCATAGATAAAATGGTTATAAATATCAAAATATAACCCACATTAAGGTGCCTTCATGAAAAATGGAAACCAACACACAGACTTTAATATTCAAGTGGAAACCAACACAAGTTTCTACATCAGTTTTGGCATTTGGGAGATGGCACATGTTCTGTGGCAGGGAGCTATGACATGGCTTTGTCAACAACAGCTTGTGTTTCTATGATTTTTTATGTTGGACAGTGTTGTTTAAAATTAGTATTCAAGTTGTTTGATGAACTTTAAATTATTTAAGGATAGAAACTTCATTTGATGCGGATCCATTCTGAACCACCCTCTTGCAAAGTGGTGGACAAGGGGAATATAGCATCTCGTTCAATAGCATACATGATAACATTGTGGTTCAACCATCACAAGCCGAAGGTGAACAAAGGCCACACACTAAAAGATCTCAACGAGACGTGTCTTTTACCACATAAGAGGACAATTTCATTGTTTTAGTTTGGCTAAATATTAGCATTGATGCTATTCGAGGGACTGACAAAAAATCCACACAAATGTAAAAAGACATTTATGAATATTATAATGAGTATAAAAAACCAAACACTCCTGAACGTTCTATTACATTATTGACCATTCAATGACAATCTATAAAAAAATACACAAATAAGTTTTGTACTACTATAATACAAGTGGAGTCTTTGCATCGAGCGGTGTCACGAAGCAGGATAAGGTACCATGCTACATTACCGTTGTGTGTTTTATTGTGTAATCTTAGTTATCTTATTTATGTGAATTAGTATTTTGTGTGGAAGTTTTGATTATGGGCTGGAAGTTGATCCAGTTGGCTACTGTGTTGTTATTATTATTATTATTATTATTATGCGTTGAAACTGGTGCTTGAAAGCATTTAATTAGAAATGTAAAATATTATAAAAATAAATTACAAAAAACTAATAAATAATAAATTATTAATATTTTATTATTATGTATATATAGTATTTGGATAATCTAGCGTGAGAATTGGTTTTGTATGAAATAGTCAAATACAAAATTATAATTTATATAATATCACATGATTTTACATTTGACTATTTCATTCAAAACTTATTTCTATATTAGATTATTTATCTATTAGTCAAAATAATAATAAAGTATTAATAATTTAATAATGTTTTTTTTCTAATTTATTTTTTAAAATATTTTACAATTTTACCAATTATATATTAATTAATAATCAAATTATAATTAATATATGATTGGTAGAGATAAATCCTAACAAAAGAAGATAGAGACAAATTGTAAAAATCCCAATTTTAATTAACATTTAATTGGTAGATACAAATTGGAAAAATCCTAATTAACATATGTGAGTAAGTAAGAGATGCATGAGGGCGGTAGCCTTTTGAAAGGAAATTAGAGAAAAAGAAGATAGAAGTGAACATTGTAATGGTTTTAGAAAATTATTCCCTAAAACATCATAATTTCTAAAACTCAAAATAATCTTTACACTAGGTATGGTTTGGTAGTAAGATGAGAATTTTGAATTTTAAGATGAAATATTAAAATATTATATTTTAATATTATTATTGTTTTAAGATTTGAAAAAATTAAGAAAAAATTGAATTATTTATTATATTTTATATAAAAATTTAGGAAAGTTGTAATGATGTGATGAGATGAAAATTTTTAGTTTGAGATGAAAATTTTGAAATGCAAAGAGAACGTTTTTGAGGGAAGAAATAACTTTTGGTCTAACTACAGTAAACACCAAATATGATCGGAGAAGTTGTTTTGCTTAGCTAAAAGTCTGTTTTTTTAACATTTGCATAATCCAATACATTTTTTTTGCTCTACCAACCAAACTTCTCACTTTATTTACATTTGCATGATCCCGTAGTTATAAATTGAGTGGACGATTTCTTTTTCTTTTTCTTGTGGACAGTAAATAGAGACCCTATTATTTTTATTTTTCTTTTAGACAAATAAAAGAAAAATAAAAATAAGTTCCTCCTAAATCACGTCCTTCAGTTTTGACTACGGAACAAAACAAAGATAAATTAAAGATCTTAAGAATTTTTGTTACCCATCATCCCAAAAATCACACATCATACTATATATTTATTTTATTCCTCTTAAGCTAATTGAGTTTTTTTACTTATTATCTATCCACCATACATTTAGTAAGGCCAAAAAAAAATGTTCAATGTGTAGATAATGAGTAGATTTTAAAAAAATAAAATAAAATCAGTAATACAATATCCATCGAGAAAAGCCACCAAAAGCTCATACCAAACGTGAAATTTTTTTTTTTTCAAACATTTTTTTGGACCATTAAGCTTTTTTTTAAAAAAAAAATCACTAACTCATTAAAAAAATATTTCCTTAACCATTAAGAGAGAAAAAAAAAAAAAAAATACAATTGGTGGGTTTTATTGGTGGCTTTTCTTTGTGAAAATATCATTTCCCTACTTCAGAAAATCTCTTGAAAAGCAAATATATTACCGTCCACTCTCTGCACTTGGGACTCACTGCACGCGGTCCTTTCCCTGGATTGAAATGCAAAGAATCTTTTTGTACCAAAGCCTGTAGCTTCAGGACGCTAATATAACAAGGGGCTTATGTAAGTTATATGCAATGAGAGAACATGGCATATTGTATTGGGATTACATGACATACCACCACCTCATTTTAATCATTCCAAGCAGTCGCTAGGGTAGAGACTGTTCCTCGAACTCATCGATATCAAGCTGGTTTTGCAGAAACGCACTGGAGCAATTTCGTGGAAGTTGATGCAACAGTTTCCAGGCATCAAATTCAAACCAAGCAATAAATCAGATGGAACATGCAATTCTTGCTTTTGCAATTACATATTAAAGTAAAAGGAGATATCAGCATCTTCCGCCAACCCATTCTGTTGCCGTGGCAAATGCTATTTCTTGTAGCGAGGAGTCAATAATTAAACATCCAAAGAAAGACCAAGTACTGAGTTATTCAAGCACAGGGGAAATAATTTCAGGCCTTAAAATGAATAAAAATCGCACTTCTTTCTTGGCCCAGTAACTTTGGCAGCAAGAGGCATCTACCGAGCTTTTAAAGAATGATGTGCTTACATGAAATCTTCTTCCATTTCCTGCAAGGACTTGCTGGTTGTTGCAATCTGCTTATTAGATGTCATATTTTCAGAGACCATCAAACCCTTGTAACTCCTTAGCTCTGCTTGTCTCTCCTTTTCAAGTCTTTCCATCTCCTCACGCCGTTTCTGCAAAGACAATGTGAATGACTTGGATCGGTAAATGTAAATTTTCAATTGGCATCTAAAAATACGACTGCTATAAAATTACCAACAGTGCTTTGTTCTAAATTTTGTCAATGTTAAAAACACCACAGAACTGCAAAAGCTCAGCAAATGTCCAAGAGGGGTGGAGAATCAATTTTTTACCCACTATAAGTTAGGGGAAAAAACAAAACGGGAACAAGTCAAGCTTAAGAAAAAGTAGATAAAAGAACCCACTAGCTAACTAAAACCATTTCTTAGAATGTCAATAAAATCCAAAAAGAAGAATCGTCGATATGTAAGCTCCAAGACACTTCCACCCAAACAAGAAGCAATGTTGACTGAAACACATGAAAATGGAACTTCTACACCATCAAACGTTTACCATTCCTTTCTTTTCTTTTCTTTTCTTTTTTCTGATTGGTAAGTTTACCATTCCTTTCTCACCTGATGCAACAGATTACTGACATTTAGTCTAAATATTGGATAAGATAAAATTGAACCTAGAGTTCTGCAATTTAAACAATCTACCCTTCATCATATCAAGTACCCTAAATTATTCGACAAGTGTGCAGAAGAATGATACGATGATGATATGAACCTGTGGGAATGAAATCTCTTGAACCCACAGTCAATTTGAAAACTAACCCAAGAAAGCAAAATTAAGCCAATAAAAAATGGCTCTTGCTAAACTCATCCCAAGTGGATTACACTAATTTTTACATTATTTCTTTAATCTTCTTAGCTCTTGACCTTGTGATTGGTCCATCTGGAACTTGCAATATATCTTTAAGACTCGGTTCACTTTGGTTGCCATCAGGTGGTCTATAATAGTGATGGCAATGCATGATGACATGCTATTGGAGAAAATCCTCAAGTTGAATGCTTAGTGCACTTCGGATTACAAGAAACACTCATGGAACTTAGTATTAAGAGAAGACAAGTTTAACCATTCTTTATTTCTCCTATTTAATGTGTAGGACAGAGCAGAACTGCAAGAAACCAGAAATATAAAACTCCCCTTCCTAGGATCACCAAAAACAGTCGAGTAAACCTAATGAAGCAGTAATTAAAAAAACTCCAAAAAATCCTTTTTAGAGCTTCCCACTGCTGTTACAAACTAAACAAGTCATTTCAGCTTTTTCATAATACGGGTGGGCATGGATCTAATAGGACAGTCAAACGAGAGCTTATATCAAACAAAGGAATAACATTTTTCAGATGATGTTGATAGTCAGATATGATTTTCCAGGGGGGAAATCGAAAACTGTTGTAATTAGTAATTAGATAGGGTGGAGTAGCATTCCTAACACCCAACATATGAGCTCTATCGGGGCTACAAGAGCATAAGTATCATCGAAAATTTACCCAAAACACATTTCCACCACCAAGAAACGCATATGCCAATATTCTAACATGCAAAACCTCAATCTGTTTTGCATATGGATTGATGAAAATGTTTTCTTTTACGAAAAAAAAAAAAAAAAAAGACCCCACCAATCCCTATACAAAACAGATTTCTGAACCTGAACAAGTTTAGTGCAGCATATATGGAACTTACTTTATCTCTCAGCTGTTGTTTTCTTTCTGCTCTTTCTGCTGCACTAACCGCTTCTCGCTCAGCTGCAGTTACATGATAATATGGAGTGACTTGTAGCATTACCATGTCAAGATTATAGAATATTCAAGTAAGACTTAAAATCAAAATAAATCCAATCAGAATTCCCACGCATGTAAAGAAAAACGTGAAATATATGGAAAAATTGCAAACTATCCTAAACAGGAACAAGACCCACCCAAAATCTGAGTGCCAATTCCATCATAAAGAGCAACGATAGTAATTGCCGAGCATGTACTAGCTAAAAGAATACTGGAAGGAAGATTGTACCTTTCAAGTCAGGTTTCCTTTCCACTTTTGTCTTGTTCAACCTATTAACAATATCGTTAATCCGCTTGTCCACTCTCACAGTTCGAACCTGTATGTGGCATCAAATCAAAGAAAGAGCTATCTATCATGCTCATTCATCCGAAATAAATACAAGTTACTAAGCAAAATAGCATCCCGGATATCAATATTCACATGCAACAGGGAGGGAGAAGCCCACCATTTTAGGATTGTAAAAACCAACTTGACCAACATCCATGGAAGCGGATTTCTTCAAATTGGACCAGGGAGTGTAAACAACATCAACATTGTTTACCTTGTTGCCTGCATTATAATAACATAGAAAGCCATCTGTGATGCCTCATATGATAAGGATAAGAGTAGGTGGTGTATGAGATCCCACATTGCTTGAGAATGAGAAGTTCTTGCTCTTTATAAGATTCCAATGGTGCTCCAATTATATCATTGACTAGTTGTTTTGGAGTATAGTCTATGTGGTTTGGACCTTCCATTGGGGTGTTATAAATGGTATCAGAGTCTTATCTCAATCAGAAATGTGGGACTTGAGTTGTGTCATCTACAAAGGACAGGCTCGGCGAGGACGTCGGGAATTTAAGAGAGGAAGATTGTGATACCCCATGTGATAAGGATAAAAGTAGGTGGTATATGAGATCCCACATTGCTTAGAAATGAGAAGTTCTTGCTCTTTATAATGTTCCAATGGGACTCCAATTGTATCATTGACTAGTGCTTTTGGAGTATAGGCCATGTGATTGGGACGTTACACCATCTATAACACCAAGCATTGTGTCATTTAGAGATAAAACTAAAAGTAAAAAATAAACAATGAAAACTCAAATAAGAGGAATGCTCAATAACGATCTATAACTTTATCCTAGTTACCTAAACTAAAAAGTATGTCTAGTAGGGGACCTCATTTCGTTTGTATTACCTTTTTATTGCTATATTAAGTGTCGAAGTACCATAATTCACATTTATGAGGTAATGACCAATTCTTTAACCACATAATAGAAGACTATATGTCCAATTAAACGATTAGTTTTATAGAAGCAGGAAGAATCTGAATCTAGTTCAGATTTTGCCTTGGATGGAATTTGCTTTGACAAGCTGAGCACAATCTTCCAATAAACCTTCACTTATATCATCGATTGTCTGACCCTTGTGCAATCTTAAATAAACATGGGCGGAAGACATTTTATCCACATGGAACCTGCAACGAACAAACCTTACTAAGAAAACGGTTCTTGACTGAATTACAGACCACTTAAAATTTCAGACAGGCTTTAGAGGATCCAATTACACATGAGACCAAAACAAAGTACAAATTGTTTATTGGGTAAACATGAAAATAAGCCAATACACGCGCGCGCGCATTGAAATCTTCATTCTTCTTCCTTTTCCACAATTTAATTATTATTTGTAAACCCGTGCATTCAGATAGATAATATGCATCAAAACAGAACAACCCAGGATCATTGTAAATTATTAAAAGAAAAAGGAAAAAATCAAAATTATAGAGTGGAAGAGGCGAGAGGCGAGAGGCGACCAAATGTCTTCCAAGAAGCCGTATTTGATGAGCTCCTCGTTCTCGTACTTGTCGATGCCCATGAATATGGTGAAATCGCCAGCATCTGGTCGGGCTTTGAAGTAGAACACCATGGCTGCCTTCTCCTTTCGCCCTTCCAATACAGTGTTAAACAAATAGACTCGCGAATTAGGGTTTCCCGACTTGTCGAGAGAGAGAGAGAGAGAGAGAGAGAGAGAGGTATTTTTTCTTCCTTCACAGAGAGAGAACTGGTTCTACGTCCACGCGGAATATGTAGTCGCCGGTTGGGATCGCGTCCTCCTCACGCGTTCGCTTGTTCTCTTCAATTTGGTCTGTTAGGCATTTGTTTCTTAATAAAAAATGCTATTCGCAACCATTTTGCTTATTTTGGGATACATTATAGAAATTATATTGACAAAAGGGTCCATTAGGTTACATAATTTAAATGAAATGAGTTGAAATATTTTGTTAAAAATTAAATAAAATATTATTATAATATAATTTTTTAATATTAGTTTTATTTTGAAATTTAAAAAAATTGAATTTTTTATTATATTTTATATGGAAATTTAAAAAAATTATAATGATGAAATGAAATAGTTTTGATTTAAGTAAACAAACATTATTATTCAGACACATTGTGTATGTATTTTTTTTTTTTTTAATCAGTATACTTGACTCACACAAATAATATTTGTTTGATGAGATCATAATAGATATTTGCATGTATATAAAATAATACTATTATATATCATACTTTCATCTTTATTTTATTATATTGTAGAAAATATAACACTTTTTTTTTTTATCATTATTGGATTAACCTTATTTAAAAAAAAAAAAAAATCAAAAGTTGATAGACAATATTACCTTATCATGATGGGATACAAATTAGATACATGTGTGTGTGTATATATATATTGCTATGAAAGAAAATTGCTTGAAGAAATTTGCAAGCGTTAGGAATCAAAATTAGAATACAACTGATCTTGCTATCTATTTAGTGCGAATTTTTAACCTATAGAAAGGGTCACAAGGTTATTGAATTCTATCAATACAAGCGAAATGAATCAAATGATGACTCGTCTTACTAAGTTCTGCTACCACCCTTTGTCACCCGTTTATATTTAAGAAAAAAAATATGTAAAGAACTTGACTATTAGCACTGTGGGACTTTAATATTTTTGTCTGAACTAAATCGGCGTTGTAAATGTCATTTAAATAAAGAAGATATTCCATTCCTATTGGAGCCTTTTTAGTGCAGTGTGCTTTGTTAATAATTTTTTATGCTAATGTAGCAATAGCTCTTTTTTTTTTTTCCCCTTAAATTTGATTTAGATACTTTTGTAATTACGCAAGTGTAAGTTGAGTTTAACTCACATTTGGGTTGAGAGATCGAGCTTTTAATTGAATTCTCTCGAGATTACTAAACTCTACATAATATTCTAAAATCCGTCCGATTTTGGTTTGAACTGAAAGTTGCATTGAGTTTGGCCCGTTGACAGGCCTACTATCTAGAAGCAAATTCAGAAATCATACAAGAAAATTGGCCATGTAGTATATACCATTGATTTTTCAGACAGTGCTTCTACATACAACTGCGGTGGGAAACCGCAGTGTAATTAGCTAATGTCGCGTCAGAGAATATATTAAAAAAATGAAAAAGAAAACGGATTTAAGAGGAGAAACTAACGGATGCCCAAACTTTGTTAGGTAAAAAAGCAGAGCAGAGAGGTCGTCTTCTACAACTCAAATCTGTGGTTGTTTTCGTGGGTAGGAGAAAAACCAAAGGGTTCGATCTCATATCTGTGGTTCTTCGTGGGTAGAAGAAAAAGCATAGATTGCTGTGCTCGAGTACCTCATTGCTTAAGTTTGTTTCCTTGCATTTCGGTATTTGCTTGTCTCCACCTGTGCCCATACCCATGCCTCAAGTAAATAAATAAGCTTTTGAAATGATGAGTCGGTTGTGGATTTGGGTAAAGTTTGGTTTGATTTTGAATGTTGGACTGGGTAATGTTTCTAGAAAGTCATCGTGGTGATATGGCTTCAATGATTTTGTCACAAGAGGGTACCCAACTACCAACGCTGAGCAGTTCAGAACTCTCAATAATTGTTCATTGCGTCGTACCAAGTTTTGCGCAATATACATCCTCGATATCAACCCTCCATAGCGCCAAGAAGAATTAAAACTAGAGCCATCATTGCATTGCCAGAGAGGTAAAAGGAAACGCCGAATTGTGTCATAATCCCATTCATTTGGTTTCTATTTTTTCTTCTCGGTTCCAGCGTTTCGTTCCGCCGAAGAGAATGATCGTGGTCAACCAACACTTGCTCTGGACCTCCTTTGCTTCTCTATTCTGCTTTGTTCATCTCTACGCTCTCTGTCGCTGTAATAGTAGCAATACCAATAGGATGAAGCTGAAGAAGAAAAACTTCCCAGAAGAAGGCTAAGACGAAGGAAGCTTCGGAAATAAGAACGAACCGTTTTGAGATTAATCCCATGTGGAATGCACCACGTTTATTCTTTACGGGGTAAAAGAGGGTCTTCACCATGTGTGTCTGGTGAGGAAGAGGGTTGCAATACAACCAACCGGTCTTTTCATCCATCTTCTGGGAAAATAATACATAACCGAAAATTCCTACAAGAAGAAACATGCTATCTTTTCTGATAAAGATCGTCTGATCCTAAATGATTGTATCGTTGTAAGTTATGTGTGTTCATCCTATGAATTGAAAGCATTAATAACAAAGCCTTCAAGAAATCTAAAGAAGTAAAAGCCATTCCATCGAAACCAATAATTGATACATTAAACAAAGATTTCGTCACACACATGTAATGAGTCGTACTAACAGAGAATCTCAAATCCCATGCAATCTTGCCGTTGAATCCTGCTAATCATGTCTGATATGCAAACCCCACCTAACATATAGGCACAAAGACATTTAAGGATTCAATTCTCCAAATTTAATTAGATGGAACAACTACTATCGCCTAATAAAATTGCACCACAATAAAACACCCAAATTAATAAAACCACTACAGTAGTTTAAATGGTAATCTGAAAACAACACCCCCACCCCCCGGGGCAACAGTTGCACATCCTGTATTCTTATTTTCATAATTGTGCAAGTTACACCATTCAAAATATTTTATCCTGGTATTTGAGAAAAATTATGGAAAAATCATTTATGAATAGACTATTGGAACCATAACAAGAGCCACTCTGAATCTAGATTCCAACACTATCTTATTTAAGAGGTTGCCAATCCATTCAGGCAAGAAATGACACTATCAACTGATTTACTTGTGTAAGGCGATGCCTGGGCCAATAAGCCATGAGCATACTTTGGTGTACAGCCATCATCATGATAATGAAATAACTGGCAAGCTTCTTCAAGCTAGCTTTTCTCATTTGCATCTTCCCTTTCTCGTTTAGTTCTAAGGAAGCAATGCGGTCATTTTAAAATACAAATTGAACTTTAGAATCTACTATCATCAAAAAGCAATCATGACACATGCTTTCCAAAAATTTCCATAAAGAAAAATAAGTCCCACGCCACAGTAACCAAGTACAAAACTATCTTATTCACAAAGCAGGGAAGTACTAATTATGCCTTTTTATGCCTTTCTTTTATTGCTAAACAAACACTTATTGAAAATAAGAATAGGCAAGAGCCCAAGTACATGAAACATATACAAGAGTGTCACCTATGCATATGATAATCTAGTCATACAAGAAAAAATCTGCTAACAGAAAGAAACCAGAGATGAAGGTTCTTTGGTTTACCTCTTGCAGAACTCAGTCACAAATCGTGATCCGTTGTAAAAAATGAACCACATCAAGATGATCACCAAAGTATCTGGTACAAAATTAAGGAACTCAAGCACAAAAACATATAAAGGGGAGAAATTAGTTCTGGTTGAGATGGCAGATGGAACCAACCAGGCCAGAAAACTTTCGTAAACCATCGCTCAAATTTACTGCTATTTTTGCCCCCCAAAAAATAAAGTTGCTTAGATTACACTAGGAGCTTGCAAAAAAATATGACCAAAGGTACCCAAATCTTGGTTTCGAAAAACGAATTTTAGAAGGAAAAAATTAAAACCCCAGCTCTCGCTTACGCTGCTGGTTCTATGCCACCCTGACATACAATACCAAAATATTGAAGCAACGAAAACAATTCTATGGCACCTGAGCAGCAATGGGTCTAATTCGTAAAAGTTATCCAAAATTGAACACAATCAATTCCACAGTTTCGTCAGTTTACGAGAAATACAATATTGCATCGCAATTATAGGTAAGCAAGCAAAATCTAGGGTCGATCCGTAACAGTAAGTAGAAGAGAATACTTGATGCTGATCAGATCTTACGAAAAAGGGGGAAAATAAAGGATACTGAAAAGATAACGCTCCCACCAATCCAACATGTAGAGACCAAAAGTGACATTGTAAAGATAGATCTTGCGCTGAATCCAGTTCATAACTTCCGAAACCTATGAACACTAATCATATAGTTAAACAGTAAACCAATTGAAAAGATTGGTTGTAATCTTATGTCCGTCAGTCAATTGGTAATGATAAATATACACTTATAAATATATATATATATATATATATATATATTAATGGCCCATTTAGGAAGGCAAAATATGCTGAGAGAAATTTTAAGTAAAAAGGAATGCATGATTCAAATCTCCTCATTATCTTTGAAAGTAGGAAAACGAGAAGTACCTCAGATCAGACTCGAAACCTAGAGAGAGGGAGGAGACGAGGAATCGTCTGGAAGATGGGCAAATCGTCGGATGAGCTGGGAACGTTACGGTGCGTTGGTCAACGGTGGTGTGCGTGGGGGAAAATGGTAGGGATTCAAATCAAGTATGAGGAAATAAGGTAAAGGTAGGCGAAGAAAATCAATTTAAGGGTACAATCGTAATCCAAGGCAGGATTGGAATTTGGACAGACTTCAACGAAAGACTTATAGAAAGCCTCCTATACCAATTACATAATTAAAAATATATATATTTTAATTTTTTTATTAACTCTAAGAGATTGTTCGGTTTGGCATTAGAATTTTTTATCTCAAATATAAAATTTTTATTTTATCATTATAATTTTTTTAAATCTTTATATAAAATATAATAAATAATTTAATTTTTTTAAATTTTAAAATAATAATAATATTAAAATATAATATTTTAATATTTAATCATAAAATTTAAAATTTTTACCAGAAAAATCTCAGCTAGGAAGCAGAACCTAAATCTCAAACAACGTGTGATCATAATTAGTTCCTCTTCTGCTACTTACAACGTCGTCTTCAACTGTGTGCCCATCAATCTCGATCATACAGTTGATATAGAAAGACGGTTCAGTGCCTACCACATCATCCATATTTTAAAAATTAATAAAATTATAAATAAAATTCAGAATTTGGCATTAAATGCAAAATATCTATTCCAACAAAATGCAACCCATGGTAAGGAAACTTGTGATCAGTCAAAAACCAACCAGCGTTAGAAAAATTTTTAGCAAATCTTGACTCTTTTTTTTTTTGAAAAGCAGAAGATAAAAGATAATAGCAGAGTAATTATACAATAAAATGAGAGTCTTTTCCACTCTAAAGTCCAGAACACATAAAGGGATCCAATTTAGGGGTATGCTTCTAAAAATTTTATTAGAAATCGCTCATTGTGCCAAGTGATAAGCGCATCAATTTTGAGATCAATGATTTTTTATTTTTGCAGTCTATTGTTCAAAGTCTTGTAGTGTGTAATGAATGTTTCTAGTAGTTGTCTGTATGGTTCAATCTGTTGCAGCTTTTGGATTGTTAATGGCAAGTATTGCTTGTGCTGAGTCTCTTTCAATAATGATTTTTTTTAATTTCTCTTTTGAGTAAATCTTAACTTGTTTAAAATGTATTGTTTATTGAGTTTTTGTCAAAAAATATATATATACAAAAAATTAAATATATTATATATATATATATTCTATATTAAAATTTGTAAAAATGAATAGATAAAGCTAAATAGGTTTTACAGTATAATTTACTAAGGTAGTGTTGTGTAGGTTTTTATATTTTATTTACTTATTACTACAATTGATAATGATTAGGTAAAATGTTGATATAGAAGTTATCTTTTAAAATAAAATTGAAAGGTGTTTAAATTGAAATTGAAATTTTTTAAAAGGATTTTAAGAAGTTTTTGAGAAAAATATGAATAATGTTATGTATAAATTTCAAATAAACAAGTCTTATATAAGTCATTTGTTAAAAAAAACAAAGATTTTATTAATAAAAAATAATTATATATATATTTTAAAGTGAAGCCTACTTTTTTATAAAAATTTGCTTAAAATTTATTATTTGAGATTTTTACAAATCTTCGGCCGATCCAACGTAAAAGGTGGTACATACGGACAAGGAAAAAAACAAGTAGACAGAGATATCGAAGCTCGAAGTTACTTTGCGACTCTCCGATTGATGTAAAATAAAAATTCTCTCATTTCTTTCTTTATTGTTCTCATTTTTTATATATATAAAAAAAGTAAACAGCCGTGTTTAAATAACAGATAATCCAAATACAATTGAAACTTGTTTTATTATTTTTTCAGTTGTTTTTGTTGAGATTGATTGAGATGAGGTTTGAATAATTAGTTAAGATTAGATGAAAATTAAAAATTGAATAAATTATTATTAGAATATTATTTTTTTAAAATTATTATTATATTAATATTTAAAAAAGTTAAATTATTTATTATATTTTGTGTGAAATTTTTAAAAAATTATAATGATTAAATGAAATGAAATAAGTTGAGTTGAGATCGTTAAATTTAATATATATATTAACAGTTAAATATTAACTGACGGTGAAACTTAAAAAATATAAATAATTTAATATATACGTTGATTCTTTATTTTTATTTTTAGTTTAAAGTGTAAAATGAAACACGTAATTAGTCCAATTAAGAAAACTGGGAGTTAAAAAAAAAAATTGTAGATATGGTATATGAACAAAGTGAACGAAGCAAAGCAATAGTCAACTTCCATTATTTCATACAATAACTGATACAAAGTGAAAGCTATTTGTAGCCTTAGGAGTATGTTTAACCCCATAAACAAATTGGTGAGAGAGCGAGGGAGTGGGAGAAAAGTAATGAAGAAAGAGCCAAGCCATGAAACATGCTATGCCTCATACTTGCAGAGGTTCTCAAATCCCATGTATTCGTGCCGCTGAATCTTCCCAATCATGTTTGATATGCCAACCCCACCTAACAAACAGATACAGATACAGATACCAATCTTTTCAGAATTCGAATTCACAGATTTTGGAAAATTATATTTCGATGGGCCAAATGACCGGGAACAATAATGCTCACCAAGTGATACTGCACTAACAAATATAGTGAAGGCTAGGATAAAGATGATCAGTGATGCCCTTCCAAGTAAAATGATCAACTTTCTTACAATATGTTGCCCTATGAAGGCTGCAATGGTAGCCACAGCAACAAAGTAGAGAGCTGCCACAAGAAGTTGCAAATGTTCAATGAAATTTGTATGAATCACAGTCAGTCCCTTTGCCTGGAGGCAAAGCACCTAGTCTTCTTGTCAAAATGATGGATGGTATTTAAAAGAAAAAAGCCCGAGAAAGCGAACCATCGGGGTGTACTACTGACTTACCGTAAGGAACAGGAAAACGTTTCAAAAGGTAGTATTCCACAACAGACATAGATGAAGAGAAGGTCATTCCGAAGGTGGCAGAGGCACTTGAGACCTGCACAGAACTCAGAAGTTATGGATGATATATCTGTAAACAACGAGATTCCCTTTTCCATTGATTTTTAATAGTTGGACATGTTCAACACATTGCTTAACTATTAGTTTGCAACATATACACAACTTCAAGACGATATAACAACATATCTGTATGTATGTGAATAATAAGATGTATTTAATGAAAACCACAAACTCACCTGAGGAGGGACTCCCAGCTCCAAAAATAGTGGACCCATTATAAACCCTCCTCCAAGTCCAAGTAACCCACCAACCATTCCAGCCAATATACCGAAGGCGCAATTGAGAACCAGCTGATGGACTCGCCAATTTGTCGTTTCTTCTCCCCTGGATGCAATAACTCTGTGTCCCTTGTAAAGGCCAACTGCTTCATACAAAGATACCCCAAAAGAAATAGGGATCTGTGGACAGTGTAAGGTATTTGAAGTAACCCGGCCAAACACAAACTTAAAGTACACAAAGAGAGGAAATAACACGGGGTGGTTTCTAGTGTCAAAATAAATACCTGCAGCAAGTTCAATGCCCAGTATGCCGTCGAACATGTAGTTGTATGATTCTGTCATCAGTGGGAGATGATTATGCTATTGAACATCACACAATCAAGGATTGAATGATATGAGATTTTTTTACAGGAAAGCACGGAATAAGAGATAAAACCTTGGCGATCTGAATTGCAAGGAATGCAACCCAAACAAAAACGAGAAGTCCAAGTTCCTTCCAGTAAACATTCTCAAGAATACCGACCTGCAATATTTGCATTGACTCAGCTTCCAGAATACTCTTGCACAATGACACGTTTTTTATTATCTATTTATAGGTTCTTGCACAATGACAGTTTACCAAGAGTATTCTTACCTCTGTATCTTTGGAGTCCTTTTGAACACCATTTCCTGGAGCACCAGGAAGAGGCTTGTATTCCACTTCTGCACCAACAGAACCTGGTAGTGGAAGACAAATATAAAAACTGAATGCAGAAATAAACTCCAAGCACTACTTTTTATACAATTAGACGAACAGAGAATCAACTCACCATTTGACTCCAGTCTCTTAGCAGTCTCCTAAAATTTGGAACAATGAGACTCAATGGTAAGCAATTGATTTCAGTATTAATAACAGAAAAACAAAAGGTGCATACAGACCAAACGTGAAACTGAATGCTTTCCCTACTCTTTTAGAACACCATGAGGTAATGAAGGCCCAAATCCATTTATAACGTAGATTTAAGAAGTTGAAGTTGACAATAAATATTCAGGAGCGAAATGGTATATTGCAACTTACAACTTCTTTACAATTACTTTACAAACTCTACATAAAATAAAGGGTAATTTTATAATATTAAAATTTATTTTTAATAGAGTGGCATAATTATATTGATTGATTGAAAATGAATTATAAAATGATTGTAAAGAAATTATAAGTGTATCATTATGCACAAATAAGTTATCTTAAATGCAAAATAGAAATGATTTCTTTCAAATGTGATAAAATAAAACATATTTAAAATGCATAAAAGATGTTCGACTTTTAACGGAGAGAACATAGTTCGAAATCATGCATATATGCGTAAATTTGTATGCTTTTACCTTTTTTACAATGGTTTCCTTTTTCCAGGTTTCAACACCCTTAAAGAATGCCTTTGTTGATGTAACTGCAAGCCACCCAAAAAAAAAAAAAGCAACGTGTTATTAGAGCACGGTGCCTGGCAGGCGGAACTATGGTTCACAAATTATTACCTATGAAGAGAAAGATAAGCAAAACTGTGACCATCCAATCAGCAAATAGGACGTTGAAAGACACTCCTATGCTAATGCCCAGCATGAGCATTGGTTGGATGAGCAGTACCAAGTCATAGTCGATGATGGGCATATCAATTGTAGGATGCCTTAGCTTAAGGTTGTAGTAAACAGTTGAGGCTGCTGCACCCATGATCATACCTGACACAAAACAAAATAATTTTATAACGTTGTAAATTAAGCCATGGTTTCTTTTATAAGTGGATTCCTTGCGTGCATTTAGTTTAGTTCGAGAAATTTTGCATATAAGCAACGATGTGAAAAGCTAAATATTGTATTCCAAGCTTAAAGCCAGCCATCTCCAAGATTCCAAGCTTAAATGCAGTAAAGAAAGGTCATGGAAAATTGAGTTTTGTTATATACAAATACAGTGGTACACTAATTTATATATTAATACTGATTTATTCATATTTAAAATTTAAATTAATATTATTTTTAATAAAATTTATTTTTTAATTAATCACATCATATTAATACATAAATATATAATTATATTTATAACTATATTTTTCCTGAAAAATGAACTCAGAACCCACTTTTTATATGGTCAATAATCTTTTACTTTTCACTTAAAAAAGTCCCTGCAGAAAAAGTCTGATCTCCGCATACTGGCCTTTTTAATCATTCTACGCGGCACGCGAGGTGTTATTTTTTTTTTTTTTTGAGCTCTCATTATTTTAGTTCCTTTCAGTTTTTTTTGGGTTATGGTGCCCTTCATCAGTTCATCTTGGATTCATTGAGATCAATTATTTCAATCTGTACCGAGCTACCGAAAATGCTTAAAACATCCTTCAAGAATATAACTAGAACGAAAAAAAGTTACATCTTATCTTACATTTTGATATAGCTGTTGCTGACTTCGGATCAAACCCAATAACCAGGCTAAGCATAGGAACAAAAATACCACCACCGCCAACGCCACCAACACTCCCAAAAGCAGCTCCACAGAATCCAATTATTGAGCCCACAACAATTTTCCACCCAAATTCCATTTCCTGTAAAGAAAAAATCCCAATTACCCATATTTAAACTACCCCAAGTAATTTCAGAGTCTATTAATATATAGCACGAGTCAAGAAGCCATAAATCGACAAGAATCTTTGGTTTTCTGATAGATAATCCCAAATGTAACGTACTTATCCACATGCATCACTCACCACATAAAACAAATAGTTAAATCAATCTTTTATTTTTTTCATAAAGGTTAAGTAAAAGATAAATATAATGTTATTATTTGGCTGATTGAAAAGGGCATCGCATTAGTTGAGTAAAGTATTTACAAGATTGTGAAAAGTTGGAATATACCGGCCAAACGTGTTGATAACCCGATTTGTCTGGTTGCCATAAGAAATTTATTGCTTTGAGGAGGTAACTGGATTCAGGTCCTTCTGTTTCATTGGGTCTTGAAGCCTGCAGTCTCATGCCCCTCTCCGCCGAAACAAACACCAAAGCTAAGAGAAAGTTCAACGAGACCATCCACACCGATCTCAAACCCCACAGCCATTTCAATCCGAATTTAGCCATCAGATTTTGATGCTACAGACTTGTACACAATCACTTTCTGAATCTTTGATTGACAAAATATCGCCAAGAATCCTACAAGCTCAAGATATTAATCTCCAGCAACCTGAGAAAAAACTTTTTTTTTCTATGCAGCAACAGAATGCCAAGAAACTCTTGTGCAGTTCAGACCGAGTGACTCGGCCTTGGTTTGGATTACCAGCAACCTTGGGGGAAAATAAAAGAAACCGAAAATGTTGAATCTTTTTTTGTGTATGATCAGACCGATCAGGTTCCCCGAGAACTTTCTGAAGAATTTATAGAGAAGTATTTCGACAGATATATAAAAGGTGGGATGGATACGAAGAGCAATGTAAGAATCCAACCCAAATCGTGGAAAAAAAGGAATGGTAAAAGAACGAGAGGAAGCGAGAGGTGATATAAACGAGATTGAGAGGGTGCTGTGTCGAACGCTGGCTCAAAAGGCGGAGAAATAAATCAGATCGCACACTATCACATATTGATACAATGTTGGGAGCTTTTATAGGAGTCAGAGTTTTGTAATTACACTACACATTCATTAATAAATGCGCTTGTTTGGTTCTAACTTATTAAGGAATGGAAGATCTGCGATTGTGCACATTCGTCGCCGTGCTGCATATTATATTTCAAAAGATTATGCCGCCTGTTTTTTTTTTTTTTTAATATTTTCCGCCTGATTTTCTTGAACCTATTAATCATTACTCTGACTTTTAGTTTTTAAACTCATTTTATTTTATTTAATTATTATTATTATTTTAAATCTTTACGTAAAATAAAATAAATAATTTAATTTTTTTTTAATTTTAAAATAAAAATAATATTAAAAAATATATTTTAATAATATTTTATCTAACTTTTAATTTTAATTTATCCGATTTTATATAAAAAAAACACACCTTTCTTGATTGATGTTTCACTTTTACAGCCTCGAGTTTCGAACAAATACACTTCTCTTTCTCTAATCCATATGTTTTTGCTAATTATTAAATTTCATTTTTATAATTATAAAATTATTAAATATTTAGTGGACTACCCTCTTTTAAAAAAAAATACTACTCACACCACTCAAATTTACCACTCGTTGTTATCGTTCCAATTTTTTATTTTATTTTATAATTTCTGTTTTTATTTAGTGATTAATAAAGTATTTTTTAATAATATTATATTTTTTTATTTTTTTAAAAGATATGTAAAAGTATTAAAATTACATGTAAGAAAAAGAGAAAAAAAATAATCTGATTAATGTTAACGGTGGGAGTTGAGAGCGGTGGGCATAGAGCCACCCCTTAAAAAAATACTCTAGAAACATAAATCATTATCACAAAATATCATATATTTTAAAATTGCTTAAAAATCATATCTGGTGTATATTATAGAGTGCTTAATATTTTATTGAAAAATGTCGAAATGGCATGCTAATTAAAAAGTGGTAAATGCATTTTCTCCTTAAGTACAAAAATAGTTACGTACAATTAACCACGTTGAATGGCCGTGTAGCCGGCTGACAACATCTGACAGAAATTTTAAAATAATAAAATAAAAATTGAGAGAAGCGCATTGAACACCTCACACCCTACTCTCTCTCTTCTCTCTCTCTCTCTCTCACCTTAAAGTAGATGGAAGCAGCCCTCACTAGGTTGCTTTTCAGAGTGATTTGAGACTAGAACCAAGAAAAAAGACATAGATGACACCTTGAGGGATATGAGAGCAAAAGATGATTTGGGGCTGGCATTTTTTGAATGTTCTTCTCAAGAATTTTGATGTTCTTGCCTTGTATATCTTCCTTCTTCGCTCTTTTACCTACTTTACCAATTTACTTTGTTAACTCAAAATAGAATGAGTGGGAAATAGATTTTTAGGTTAATGTGGTAGCTGTTGATTTTTATCTTTTTTGTCCACTAATTTGATTCATTGGTTATATTCGCAGGCCTATTATCCTCTATAAGTAGGATTCTGGTTTAAAAACTGCTCTAAATATTTTTTTGGGTAGATTTATTGCGGAACCCAATCCATTTTCCTTATCCAAAAACCAAGAAAATGAAATAGAACAAATAAATAGGTAGTATCTATATCAAATATCAAGTGGAGCATTCTTCAAAAAGAAAAAAAAAAAAAATGAAACAAGTATGCATTAACAGACGTCTTTGGGTTAGAGAAGGAAGAGCCGGAGAGGGATGTCCATGGATAGGATTAGGGAGAAGGGGACACAGAAGGAAAAAGCAAAAAGTTGAAGGAGAAGGAAGAATAGAAAAGGGTACAAATGGAAGGAGAAGTCCCAAATTAGAAAGGGCTTTGCTACATACAGTCGCCAGATACAGTCGGCGTGCAGTCGGGTGTACGGAATGAATAAAAAAAAATTATAAATTTTTTTTTTTATATTCAGGGAGACCTACATAAATTATAAAAAGTTATAAAAATAATTTTTTTTTCATGTAGGTCCCGTATTAATTTTTTTTTACAGTCGACTGCACACCGACTGCACCTGTCGACTGTAAAAAGTATTTCTCAATTAGAAAGGGAGAGGTAAAAATGATGTGTTTTGACTTTAAATAAAAATAAAATACACTGTTTTATTAAAGGTGAAATCTCTATGCATGTGATTTTTATCTCTCAGCCTGCTGAAAACTTTAACTTAAAACAGTAAGTTTCGTTTTAAATGATGCGGCGATTATCCACGGTTTTACAGGGCGATTGTATAAAGGGTTATTCGTACACAAAATATAGAATACCGTACAAATTATAAGGACAGCCAAGAGGCCGCCGGCTGTATAGGAAAGAAAAAATATAGTTACAAGTATAATTATGTATTAATTTATGTATTAATATGATGTGATTGGTCAAAAAGTAAATTTTATTAAAAACAGTATTAATTTAAATTTTAAATATAAATAAATCAGTGTTAATACACAGATTAATACGCGACTATACTTATATGTAATAAAACTCCTTAAAAAAAGAGTTACAGGTGTGGAATGGAATGGTGCGCGGAGGGAGAGAGACGGGGACCAGCGGTCCAGGTACAAAATAGGCAATCCAACTCATAGGAATCTTAGCAAACAATGGTTATGTCGTGTGGTCGTCACGTCACGTGGATAAATTAAGATGTCGACTATGACCGGCTATATAAGTACCAATTATGGTAACCAAGATTACCTTCATTAAAGCGAAAAAAAAAAGCAACTAATTTGGATAGTTGGGGATAATAATGATTTCATATTCCATCATATAATATAAGGAAATACTTGAATCTAATCCGGATAATGGATATGAGACTCCTCTTATATTTAAAATTTAAATATTGCAACTTTCTTCTTTCCCGATCTACAACAATTTTCGTCGATTATCAAGAAATCATGCCGTTCCATGGATAAGAACCACCGGGACACTAGTACAGGTCATATCAAATCCACGTTGGATTTGAATTTATATTTGTGAAAAGAGAAACATCAGGACAAAGAGATATGCTTGGGGATCCAAACTGTCCCCAATGCTGCCTTTTTTATTTTTTATTTTTTATTTTTATTTTTTAATTTTTAGTGATTAAATAAATATTTTTTGTGAATTTTTTTATTTATAAAATAAATATTTAAAAATATAAAAAAATAAATGAAAAAAAAAAGTACCTTATTGGGTGAATTCCCAAGCTACAATTCTCAGAAAATGTAGCCCTCCACTTCAATTGATATTTTTCACGAAAAACAATATATGAGATAATAAATTAGGTATTGTTTGGTTACATGAAATTTTTATTTTAAACATAAAATTTTCATCTCATTTTTATAATTTTTTTAAATTTCTATATAAAATATAATAAACAATTTAACTTTTTCTTAATTTTTTTAAATTTTAATATAATAATAATATTAAAATATAATATTTTAATATTTAATCTTAAAACTTAAAATTCTCATCTGAAAAATCTCAGTGGCCAAACAGAACCGTTCATTAAGATTTTGAATAGTTGTCCTAAATTCAAGTTGATTATGTTTGGCCTTATAGGTACGTTGACACGATTCATAAGAGTTATGTAATTTCTTGATTATTTTTTATAATTTAAAAAATATATAGATATAATTTTACAATGAAATTTAGTTTACTGAATATTGAATATTTAGATTAAAAATTATAAAAGAATATCTGAGATTCTGAATATCTTCTATAATGTCATGTTATTTGTGATTTCAATTTTATTCTTTGGTCTGAGAAGATAAAAGAAAAATAATATAGAGTCTCTTTTACAGCTGTTTCCCTAAATTTATTTTAAATGAATGATACAAAAATATAAAAATATTCTCATTTTAAAATATAATGATATAAAATTTTATTAAAAAAAATGTTTTACACGTGTTAAAAAAATGAATATAGCTAATAATTATATTATTTAGAAAAATAATATTTGTAATTATAGAATGCACAAGTATCGTTTAATTATTTTTAAAAAATAAAATAAATATAAAATTTATATGAAAAAATAATAATTTTTAAATAATAAATTTGATTCTTTTTAAATCGATTATATAATATTTATACATTTTATATATAATATCCCTTAGATATTTATTACTAATAATTGCTCTGTAGATAAAGTCTGCCATTGCCAGCTCATTTGCGCTCTTTTAGAACATGTTTCTTAATGATCAACACGACAGAAAATTCCAAAGGGATGTAAACAACACAACAATGTTGGGTGGGAATTAAAAAAGGGCGTTGATATAAGAGAGACCTTATTGTTTATAAATCATTATTCATTTGTGATTTAAGAATCAGGTTGGGGGCCTCCAGGAAATGTTAATGGTCAACAGTCAACACTCCAAAGAAGATTGCATTCCAAATCGGAGTTTCAAAAGGGTAAATCCCGAATCATTTGCAAAATATTTATCGATAAATCTTCAATTCGGATAAAATAATAGCTTATACAAAGAAGAGGAAGAAATGAAATCCTAGAAACAGTATCTTAAAATTTAATAAAGCTTAGAAAATATTAAACTCTTTTTTTATTTTTAATTACGAGTTTAAGGTTTTTGAAATTAAATAATTACAAAAACTTAAATTGGTAATTAAAGAAGAAAAACATGCATTTGCTGTAAAGTGGAAGAGCAAATCATGAGCGGAGATGGATACGACAAACAACTTTTTTTTTTTCTTGGGTTCCAACTTCGAGTACACGCGGGTACTACTCATAAAAGAGCAGAGGAAAGATGAAACGATGAGATTATGAGTACTGGACGTGACACTAAAAATTGCACATGCTTTTAAGCTATGCTTTTGGGTCCATATTAAGTGAAAAAAGACAACAACAATTCGATGGCTTTCGGTCGCCATTTTCTGTTTTATAAACTGTGCCCACAACCACAATAATCATTCCGAAAAAATATAAAAAAACAAAACATTAAATAGGAGAAGAAGTTATAATTACTTCACATTGTGAAATGATAAACTTAAGTTTAACATGGTTAAGGAATATTTTTATAGATGTTCGTAAGCCATTGAAGACTTTAATTGTTTGACGGCGTAAGTTAACCTTAAAGACAGGAGTGTGAAATCAGAAATGGGGTAGCTCTCGTATAAAGCTAATGGACAAAAGCAACGAGTCTGAACACAGTCACGTTAGCTGCCCTTTTACAAAAAAAGATGATGATGCAAATATATTATTATTTGAATCATTATTTTGTTAATTGCATGAGGTGGGCGTGATCAACGAAGGACAAAAGCTGAAGTCAACGTGTTCATATGCATGACGAATTATTTATTAGACTTAAAGTCCATTTAATTTTTTTAATATATGTGTTTATTTATTTAATAGATATAAGGAAAACACCCCCATCCAAATTGGTTGCTTGGTTTGATCTCTCGCAGCTAGGTTTAACTTATCCAACAATCACTTGAAGTCAAAACCATTATGGAATTGGATTCATGTGGCTATGCCCTGCAGCAATGAATGCACCAATTTACATGATTTTTTTATTTTATTGTCTGCGAGACAAGAGACATCATTATCAATTATATAAATCGTCCCCTGAAAATATTTATTGGATGGTGGTTGAGGTGAAACGATGAGGTTGACGACCTTAATTTTATTGTAGTTGGCATTCATTCAATGCATGTAGACCAGAAATGAGATCACCAGATATGTATGCTTAATTAATGTTCAAAGCTAAAAATTGACAGGTTATGTTAAGGGCATGATTGCATTATAATTAAATTATTGACCTTAAAATCACACATAATTAATTAAATTTGGAGTGGCCATCTGCCGACGCCATTTTTGAATTTATAGCCAATTAAGTGAGTTTTTAAACAAAACAAAAAGGACTAAATTCCAGCTATTTCAATGTTAGTCGCTCTTAATTACGTCCTGCGTACTTAAAGTTGGTTTGATAAAATTTCTCATCGAGTCCGAATAGCATTGATTACAAACTCTTAGCTAGATGGGAGGGTAGGTAACTTCAATAAACATGCTAAGCTGGTCGAGGGTTAACGGTTTCCAAGCCGTTGGTTCACGCATATTAAAGTTAATTGAGGGTGTGATCATATAATAATCTGCAACAAGTAATCCAACAACTTTTTATTTCTCGAGGTGCGACCACCGATCAGCAGCCTTACAGACGAGGGATCTTATAATAATGTGATCCGCATGTGAAGTGGATGTATAACTGATGTCGTGAAAGAGAGAGAGAGAACAAGCAAAAACTAGTCAAATGGGTCCTTCTCAATCATTGTTTCTATTTTAAGTCTTATCCGCGACATACGCTCGAGTGGGCTGATTGATAATAATCTTTGGTAAATTCTCTAAAAAGTTAATTACACATTGAAACATGTGAATGAGACGAACGAGATAAAACAGAAAGAAGAATACGTTTCCAATTTTCACACTAGAGAAAAGTGGAAAAAAATGATCAACGGGAAAAATGTGAGGTTAGCCGTACCATGCTTTCTTGGATGCAATCTCGAGCCTCAAAAGTCAAAAGCAAAGGGTTTTGCAACAGGGTACAACGCCGCCATCTAGCTCCCAATGGCAAGTCACCGACTCATCTTTCACACTACACTAATCTTTCTACTAGATTATTTGTTCCATATAAAAAGCAATTTTATTGTTGATATATAAATTTAATCATTTTGATCCGCACTTGTTGACGTTAGTATATTTTAATTTTTAAATTGCTTCAACTGATTAGCATTTCCGTACACCAAGTCGATGCCCATTAGCATTTTCGTTTGCAACGAGCTTTCTTTCCAATTCTACACCCTCTCGTACAATCTACCTGTAACTACCAAAAATAGTACGTTTACACCGATCGATGCAATCAGACAACACGCTTGCAAAGTCAGTCCAATTCTTTACATGCAAACGTTTTCCATTCGTTAGTGATCACAGGTGGCACCCGTGTGCAACGCGATGGACATGGAAATACGAATCAGAAAATCTTTCCCACTCCCAAGACATTTCCCAGATTACTCCAGTCTCCAACAAGGTCAGGAGAGTATTTTTTTCAATAAAAGTCACCTATTAATCTAAATATTAATATTGATTATTTTATATTTAAAATTTAAATTAATACTATTTAATAAAATTTATTTTTTAATCAATCACACTAACTTAATACACATATTATAATATAGTTATACTTGTAATTATATTTTTCTTAAAAAAAAAAAAAAGGCAATAGAAGTGGTAGACGTTGCTCAAAATACCCCAAGAGGGGGGGCTCTATAGATAAAAAGAAATTCAAAATTCGGTTGTATTCTGGGCTAGTAAATAAAGAAACTTACAAACGGCTAAATAATGTATAGTTTGTCGGTTGGTAAGATATTATTTCTTCCTTAATCCCAAAAACACGTTACAGCTGAGTACAGTTGCAGAAGTTAGCCACGGCTAATGTTTAAATGTATTCGGGTCCTCAGAGAAATAAAAGTGGAGACCAAGACCTTTCCAACTCATTCGACCTTCTTGCTTTCTTTGGATGAATTCGCAGTCTTAGATTCGTCAAACTCCAACAACTGCACAGGATGACAAAAGACAATCCTGTTTGATTATATAGATGAGATAAGATAAAAAAATTGATTAATAATAGTGAGATAATTCATGACTAATAGTGAAATAGTTTGAATTAATGTATTTTATAGAATTTTGAAAAAAGAGAAAAAATTGAAAAAAATATTATAAAATTGAAATATTATTAGAATATAATTTTTGTTTTGAGATTTAAAAAAATTGTATTATTTTTTATATTTTGTTTGGAAGTTCGGAAAAATTATAATCATTAGATAAAAAAGTTAAAAATTTAAAAATTTAAAATTGAAAAGTGTTTAAATGTTTAGGCAATATGTGAAACCAAACAGAGCCTTAGTCAAGAAAACAGCAGGCTGGCAGTAGTGATCAACAAAGCAGATGCATAAACTCTAGACAATTAATATGCATGATTAAATTCCGACATACTTGACAGCGTCTTTTAGACCAAACCAGCTTTCTCCTGATAAAAAAATATTCAATCTTTTATGGGCTAACAACCGAGATGGGAAGCCTTTGGGTCTAGTATAGTCTTTTAATCTTTTGTAACATTCTGGTGTGATCATTCCGTAGGACACTGGTTAGATTTTTATATGGGTTCTATGGCAAAACTTTCTCATTCTATTTTTCGTATATGTAAATTTATAAAATTAATTGCATTGAACTGAAAGGAGAAAATTTAGTGCAGATAACGGAAAATGTAAGGGAGATGAACAAACCGGCTTGACTTCGCCATTCCATATGCAATGAGCAGCCAAAAATCCAATAACAGCAGGTACAATATACAAAAGTGCAGGCTGAAAAGTACAGTAAGAAAAAAAAGGAAATGATCACGTTTGCCCAACAAGTACATACATAAAGATGGATACAGTAAAGAGGATCGTGCAATAGTCACCTGTGCAGCCTGGAACCAGTTCATGACAAGTATGGTAAGCACCACCCCGAAGGTGTAACCCATAAAAGCACTCTTAAAATACTGGCTGTCCCTCCCTCTAGAAACATCGAATCGCAAAGCCAATGCTACAAAAATACCTAAAGGGCGAAACCACAATCATATATACAAGCATGCAGAATACAATCTGGTAAGCTATGCACGCTAGAAGTTCACATTTTAATGGCTGTCCAAAGAGCAACTCCACAGAAATGTAACCGTGGTACAAGAGTCATTTCCAGATTTCATTTTTTCTTCCAAAATGATTATCTAATTTAATTCTTCATCATCAACATTTCCATGATCCATCAATCTTATCCATTATAACAAAAGAAAAAAAAAATCTTTCTTCAAATAATTTATTAATAAGTAATCTTTCTTTAAATAATTAATAACAGAAAAATCTTAAATTAAGATAAATGTGTCAAAATATTGGTCTGCCAGAGTAGAAGACAATCTCTCCTCAGTCCTCACCTTGAAGATAAAATGCATGGCAATTATTGGTTATAACTAAAAGAAGGCAAAATCTATCCAAGAAAGTCCTAGATGAAAGCAGTAGTTATTACTTTTCAGTCAAACCATATCTCTCCACTACCCAAAGAATAAAGGGGAGAGAGAGAGAGAGAGAGAGAGAGAGAGAGAGAGAGAGAGAGAGAGAGAGAGAGAGAGTAAACATAAAGTATGCAATGCTCAGGCTTTGATAAATGTCATAAAGGACACATTTCGGCACTATCTAGTCAATAATTCTACATGCGCCTTGAACGCAAAAACCCCAAGATGACACTAGAAGTAATGTAGCTGCAAATGTTGCACATGATTTTGAGAGACTAATCCCAGAAACAGGGAAGATATCTGCATCAAGATAATGGGCCACTTGATATACAACATCCTCCTTAAAATGGTATTAAAAAGGAAATGCACAAGGTCACAGCAACAATGAATGCATCCCCCTGATATCACATAATCACATGCACCCTTAAGAATGTCTCTATTGGCAAAATCACAAACAACATACGAAAAAACCGTTGGTGATCTTCAAAGACGATAAAGTGGCAGACACATCAATTAAAGGTCCCAATCTTACCAGGGATTACAATGTCACCAAGTCCAAGCATGGAGAATGGTCGAGCAGAATCTGCTGTGGGAAACAAAAGCTGCATATAAATTGAATGATGTGTGATCAGAATGATAGACAGCGCCACTTATCCAAAAAAAAAAAAAGAGAGAGAGATTGAATTAAAGACCATCATATATCAATTATCCAATTGTGGAACACAACATGCAGAATTCAAAAGACAAAAATGTATTTGAACAGCAAATGCATAAATTTCAATTAAGAGGGACGGTTTACCTTGATGGGAGCATCAAAAGATTTTGCAACACTAACCATCACTGGAGTGAAGAAAACCCAGAAAATATCATATACAAAAAGTCCAGCCTGTAAAGGATGAAGATGGGAAAAGTTATACATATACAGAAAGTTGACCAGAGCACATTAATTGCAAGCTTAGGGTACAGGTAATAAACATTTCAGCAAGGTCAGGCGATCTGCAATAGAAAGAATATTCACAAAATATTATATCTAGGAAGTTGGGAACTCCTAATATTTCCATAAGTTAGACATAAATACATATTTTCCTAGAGGGATAAGAAGATGAAAAGGCAACAACGCAGAGAACATGTCAGTATGAAATGAGCTCTGATATATTAGGTGTCAGAGAGAGAGAGAGAGAGAGAGAGAGAGAGGCATTCCTAGCAATGTATGATCAAAATGAAAAACGGTTGAACAAATCATTTTTGAGGTTCTTATAGCAAAAAAAAAAAAAAAAAAAAATCCTTGTTTGAATCTAAGCCTTTTAAAGCTAAGTACAGAATGACAGAACAATGTTTCTTCGCTCAAATAAAAAGGAAAGAGGAGTTTCACATTCTTATATCAGAAAGGGCATATCAGGAATACAACTAAACTGAAACAAGGAAAGCACGCACCTCCTAACAAAAACAATAGGTGAAAAAGAGGGCCCCTCAGGATGTAATGTTAGTGGGGACAGAGGAAGACAGAGAGAAGCAGAATCGTACAAGTGTTCTGAAACTGTGTAAATTGAAATGATGCAATCACAATGTCTAAAGTCTGAAAGTAAAAATATATTGTGATAGCAAGTGGTGGTGGAGAGTGAACAATGAACATATCTATAGATCTTTCCTAGGACAACAAATCAAGTCAAGCAAATACAGAAACCTATTCGAGAACACCACTAGACGCCTGACAATAATCTAACCTAAAGTAAAATAAGACCAGCCATAGCGGTGACTGATATGTGAGTGTGATGTGTGCAAATATCTGATATATATCACAGTAGAAAACAAACAATGGATACAGTCAAACAGTTTGAATAAAAAGTAATTCTTTGGGGGAAATAATAAAAAATAATTTCCTTCTTTGATAAGAATCAATACGATCTTTGTAAGGTTCCTGTTCTAAATGAAATTCAAAGATCTTTTTTTTTTTTATAAGTTTGTTTTGTACAATCAATTATAAATGTAGTTCTCCGACATCCTAATAAAGCATGCAGGAAGCACTGGATAGCAAGAAAAACATAATTCTGTGCTTTAGTTTCAGCAGAAAGATTGGTATTAATTCCATAAGTCCTACTTCTTACCAAAAGGATGGCGCCAGTCTTGAAAGACCCAAGAGAAAGCATTTCAATTCCCTGCAAATAACAAAAACGAAACCTTTCAAATTATATTGACAGTAGACACAATATATAAAAGCAGCTCGATGACAGTATTTTCCCATTTTATTGAATAGACAGTAGCAACAAAAAGGTTTCATTCAAAAGGATGCTAGCAAACCTGTATGCAGAAAGCAAGTCCCAGTATATTGTTAGCAAGCCAATGCTTCTGCGAAGCATACCATGCGCAGAAAAAGGTGCCAGGGATTGCAGCTATGATCTGAGATTTTGTGAACTCAATGTCCAAAGCTGTGTAAGAAATGTGTAAGGAAAAATATCATTCTGCATAATAAAACCAAGATAATGTCAACTAGATCAAACGAAAAATGCAGAGGAGCAGAAAACCAATATAATACTTTTAACATGATGGTTTACATGCCTTAGGACACAAAAAATCATTGTATACTTGACTAAGAGGCACATAGCAGTTAAAAAGTTTCAAAAGAATAATCTTTTCAGAATTGACCAAGTAAATGCATTTAATTCACAGAGCATAAAACCTACTGCTTTCTCAGCCATAATTTTCTTTCTTTTTTTTAATCGAGCTTGTGTCCAATATATTGCAAGAAAGCAAACAAAAGCTTTAGAAAGATTAGCCTAGCTTAAAATGATGTGCATGCAAGGTGTAACTCTTGAGATATTAGTGTATTATGCACTTTCATTTTAACCAGAAAAACTTAATTTAGGTCAGCAAAACTTTCCATCTTAGAACTTGAAAGCAAACTAGAAAAATATTGTGAAGGCTATTGAGAAATAACGACAAACCATCATCAAACCTCAAATATATTGGATTTTAAAGTTATATATTTAGTTAACAGGCATGGCCCAGTTATATATCTAAACCATCAGCAGAACAACAATATGCAAGCACTTGTGTCGTCTATCAAGTTGCAGAAGTATCATTTTTCTTATAGGTAAGTTGCAGAAGTATTATATTTAGTTGAAACAATCTGAACATGATTTAAGATAACAGATTGAGCTGATATATGAGGAAAAGTTGGATTTCAAAGTTCATGTGAAGATTCGTAGCAAAAATTTAGCAGATGTAAAATCCACAGAAACAACACATACAGTGGAAATATGGAAAACGCCAGGTTATAACGTCCTGATTCCAATGCTCTGGCAGATAACGCTTAATAGCAGGTAACAATGTTGCCCTGACAAAGCAGATTATATAAGATAATTTGTAAAGAATATATAAGATAATGAAGCAATCAAATATAAACCAATTATTTTAATCATGATAAACAATCCCATATGGAAAAAACATACGAAAGTGCGACGATTCCAAGCACAAAGAAGTAACACGTTAATACAGCATTGACCAAGTCCTTGGATAGAAACTTGAAAAGCAAAAAGAGTGATAACAGCATTGCACTTCCAACAAAAGGGAAACGCATGGCATGCTCATTTGACATTGTCTCCTGCATAGATATACACAATATATTTTAGGTAAGATTGGTCTGGAGAACAAAACTATAGACGTAGAAGATGATGAAGACTAGCACTGCTTTACTTACAGAAGGTGGAGTTGGCTTAACAGATCTGTAGCAACCCACATAAACAGTAAGGCAAGCCGTCAAAACAACATTTAGGTTTGGATCCACTCTAACAACAAGTGGTGCTAAAGTTAAACCTGTATTCAAAAATTAATGAATTAAATTACATAGTTGGTCAAGCCCCATGTCTCAGGTGCATCTTTCTATATGCACATAAAGCATATAAAGGTGAGCCCTGTCCATCCTCCACCCCTTGGTAAGGGTGAGAGGAGATTCCATCTCTTCCAAAGACCACTGGCCTCGATGTCTCCTGGGAATTAGATATATGCAACAACATAGAGCTTGTAATACGAAATAAAATCTCCAGCAACATTAAGGGACAATCGGCTACCACGTAGAACTCAAAACACATATAACCATTGGACGAGACTGAACAAAACAAACATTGGGGGTTTTAGGAAGTAAGTATCTTGAAAGATCAATTGCTACTAAATGCTACAAACAGGGGCAGGCTGGTGGCTGAAACACATAGACGCCACATGGATTTCCACAAATTAGAACGTGATTTCATCCATATGGGTCCCCCCAAAATAAGGTCAAGCAAGCTTTATCTTAAACTTATCCAATCATATGTATGTAAGCCAGAATATAGAAGGTGTATAGACAAACGCAAATTCTCAAAAAATTTGCGCACTGTCCATTTGCTATGGAAAAGGTATTCACTCAAGCACCATTGGAACTTTTCATTTTACGCAAACAGCATCACTCTCGGGAGCCTCGAATTCATGAAAGTTTGAACAACGTCGAACAAGCAATGCGCAATTCCACAAAATCGGATTTCACTAATGCCGCGAAACAGTAAAAGTAAAAGCTAACCTGCTAAAGCTACATTCGCCAATCGCTCAACGTTTTTCATCGTTATCTGAATCTAAAATCACAAGCGTGACTAAGAATCCCGATCAATTATCAGAATTCTCCCAGTACAGATTCCTCTGCGATCACAAACCTACAAAAAACTCGAAAAGCTTTAGTATTAGCAAGATTTATCCTAATTGTTGCTCGAAATAATTGAGTTTCCGAACGAAGACGCAATATTTCAATACTTGAACCGAAAATACACTTTAAGAAAATCGAAATAAATAAATACTGTACAATTCTTCGGCAACAGCACGGATATCTTCTACCTATTCGCTTCCCTCGCAGATCGGAGAAGAGATTCAGATTTTGATAATCTGTAGTTTTAAATAGGGTTTTAACTATAGAATGAAATGGAGGGGCCAGGGAGGATAATGAGGTGGTTAGTGTTATAATTTAGAGGGCCGATGAATACCCATGGGCCATAGCTGTTACGTAGACTTCGGTGACAATCAATTACTAATTTACTATTGGAGTTTTGTGAGAATCGGAAGCAGCGGAATTAACGTGGCTACGTTTTATTGGTTGCCATGGTGGCTTGATGAGAGAAAGCTGTAAGGAACGCACTGTCAGATAGTTGAAGAGTGATTTGGCTAATTTATATTTGGCCACGTAATTTGAGGTCTACGCCCCCAATGGGATTCAACCACGTCAGACTCGGGAAAATCTTTCCCCTTCCTAAGACTAGTCACTAGCTAGACTATGGACGAATTAGGAAATGTGTTCAGCATTCACGGCATTGTTCTATATGATTAGAAAACATGAGTAAAATTACTGCAAATGAGATGATGTTAAATGGTCTATCGACCCATTTATCAACCAAAGTCCTTTGCACTTTTTTTAGACAAACAATTTTATTATAATGTTCTGAATAAATTTTAAAATCAAATCGATATACATTAATTATAAAAATTTAAAAATCAATACAGTTTGACTTATCATCAAATTGAAACTTTTGATTGTTTTGATTTCAGTCCGATCCAATCCAATTTTTTCGATTATCGATTTACATATATGGTGCTATATAAGTTTAGACATGGGCGTCAGTTTCTCTAATTTTTATTTTTTAAAAAAGTAAGTTTATATTAATAATTTAATATTAATATTAATGTTTAAAATTAAAATTTTATGTTATATTAATTTTATATTTTAAGATTAAAATTTATATGATATAGAAAATGTTATATTACAAATTATAAAATTAATTTTATATTATATCAAATTTTATATTAAATATATGTGAATAATAAAATTAAAATTTTATGTTATATTAATTTATAATTTAACATATAATATAAAAAATTATAAATAATATATATCGATTCGGTTTGATTCAAACCAATTTTTAAAATACAAAGATCAGCAAAACCGATTCTTAAAAATGGGTACCAGACTGATTACATTGGATTATTCATTATATAGTAATGAATAATTAATAATTAAAAAACTATTTAATTTTTTTAATTATTAATTTATTTTATCTTCTCATATTTTACTATTCTACCCATTTATATGTTAATTATTAATCATATTCTAATTAAATTATGGGTCAAAAATTATATTTTTTCAATTGTCATTTAATGCTAATAATCACAAATATTTAATTAAACCCATATATTTTATATAAATATCTTAATTACAAATCAAATTTCTATATTTTCCATCCAACTATATTTAGCATGATCTGGAGATAGAAATGAGTTAGAAAAAATTAATAAAATAAGAATTTACTTTTTGTACAGTATATATCAAATTTGATATTCTCTTTATAAATACTGTAGCTAAAAGCTACAAAATTTAGTATTGACTAATCCGTTGCAAGTAGATTTTCTATCTATTAGTTAAAAAATACACTCTTTTTTAGATGTAGATAATCTATTAACAGTGCTAAGAGTTTTTATTTTAGGCTGTGAATAGCAACTACAAAAGAAACAATCCACCAATTTTAGATGAGTTGTTACAACTGAGAAAATTTTATTGTTTGATTATCTTGAATAGGGGGTTGTAAAAAATTATTTAAATATAATTTTTATTTTAAAATTTGAAAAGGTTGTAATATTTTTTATGTTTTATTTAAAATTTTAAAAAATTGTATTGAATTTTGTGATCAGATAATAATTAAATAAAAAATTTGATAATTTAAAATTAAAAAATATTTTATATTTGAGATTGATGTCTGGAAAAGAAATATTTAAGAACACCTTAGTGTTCAAACTAGTCATTTCCTTTAAGGTAGACTAGAAAATTTTATTGTTCCAAGGCCTTAAAAATTAAAATGTATACCTCAAGTTATCACTAGTTTTTCGTTAATTAAAACTATCATTGTCGAATAAAATTTTATCCTTAAGATTCTACGAATAATTAAATTTTTAAAGAACATGAACGATCATGTTTTTAAATTTTTAATCAAGTATACAATTCAATAGTTTAAAATCAAGTGTTTTTTTATTGATTAATATTATATACAGACGTAAAATATATAAATGTTGTTCAGTCATTTTAAAAAAGAATTAAATTTATTATTAAAAAATTAAAATTTTTATATAAATTTTATATTTATTTATTTTTTTAAAAATAATTATATAATACTTACACATTTATAATTATAATTACCATTTTTTTATTTTTATTTTGCGGGACTCACCGCCCACCAGAGGGAAAAGTGAAAAGGAGGTTTTGAGTTTGAGAAAGTTCTCGGACACACAGAAAGACATACAATACGAAACTCTATTATATCAGAGGATTCTGAATTCGCTCTAGAAGAATGGGGCAACTACGGTTTCACCAACTCCGAACACCTCATTCTTCATGCAATCTCATGCCCATGGCTTCTTTTTCCCGTCCAACAAAAATTCCTACTCTTCCAGTACCTCACCCCATCTCTTATACTCGAAGACTCACCAGACCCAATAAAGCCCTCCATTCTCACCCTCTCTCCTCTGCTGCTCGACCCCACATCGTATGCAAGATGAACGGTTCAGGTAAACCTTATCCCCCTCGTTTTAGCTATCATACATACTTCGTATTCGCCATCGTCTAATTTTAAGTCAAAGGTTTCTGTCCTAGTAGTTTTTACAAACACTTGATGTGTGTCATGTCCCGTATCTACTTGATGCCACCTTGCTGAGCATGTTGCTCCTCTTGAAGCACAGTTTGCTTTAAAAAATAGTTCCAAGGCACTTTTGGAGCTATTTTTCTAGCCTTTTTGAGAGTGTAAGCTGCTTTGATTTTATCTAAAGATGAAACCTTCAAAGCAAGGAAGCCATTTCTAAATGCTAACCCAATCCCTCAATAACACCTACAAAAGTAATTTGATTTATGTGAAATATGCTAATGGGGGATATGCTTTTCTCATTTCCTTTCTGCTGGACTTGACTTCATTCAGTCTTATATGTCGGGGAAAAGAACTGTTAAGCAACCTCATAATTATGTTTGTTAGATATGATATCACAGCTGGAACTCGGAAAGCCTGAAGAGAGAAGAAAGCCGGAGAGACGTGTTAATGGGATTTTCTGGATTATACTTCTTAATATTGGAATATATGTGGCGGATCACTTCTTTCAGGTAGTGATTTATCGTGGCTTAATGTTATGGATTTTCTCTTTTGTTAGGTATGAACTTTATTAATAAGAATAAAAGACTGGGCGAAGCCCGAGTACACAGGTATTGTTATGGATTTTTGTTAAGTATATTTTTAAAATTTTGTGGGTTCGAACCCCACAGCCTGCAATTAACTAATTAAAAAGATTATACTTATAAAAAAAAAAGTATATTTTTAAAATTTTATGGACAAAATGATGTTATTTGACTGATGATGGAGTTGGGCATGGAACCTATACGGAACACCCTTCCATCCTAAAGAGAAGGCCCAAGAATTACCGAAGCTTGGCATTACATTCCAAGATTTGAGGCTCTTCCTAGATTTGGACGCCAGTTATCATACTCTCGTAGGATGCTATGACCAATGTGGGTATGCGTATATCCTCGAGGGAAAATTTTCTCTGTTCTACTCGTTCAATGCAGCGCTAGTCTGTGTCAAGAAGACCCATTTGCATCCAATGGGTTTCTTACCAGGAGGAAGGGGTTCGAGGGTCCAGGTGGCATTGCCCTCTAAGGCTCGGAGCTCAGCAGACATGGCCTCACGCCAATGAGGGTGGCGATTGGCAGTGGAATAACAGGAAGGATCAACAGAAGTGGTGAGAGCAGTTAAAAAGGTAAGATGAGAAGGAGAAAAACGAGAATAGGAAAGAAAAGCAGATAAAGGATGAGCAGTACCTGAAACTGATGCAGCGGATGAGGATGCAGTGGACTCCGTATGTATGGTCGGACAGACGTAATCCTGTAGATAAGCAGGTCGAGTGATGGTACGTCTAGGACGAAGAGAGAGAGAAGATTGGGGTGGTGGAGGGGTTTCGGAAATAGAGGGTGAAGAAATAGGAGATGGTGGTGGTAAGATGGGCTCGGGAACGGGAAGAGGAATAATAGGTAGGGAGGGATCTGGAGGGGGGGAGAGTGTTTGAAATGGAAATATGTGTTCATGAAAGGTAACGTCACGTGAATAAAAAATAGCGTGGGTATCTAGGTTATAAAGCTTGTAAGCTTTATGATGACCGGGATATCCAAGAAAGACACATTTGGAGGCACGAGGTGAGAATTTATCACGGGAAGCATGAAGGGTTTGAGCATAACAAAGACAACCAAAAACGCGTAAGTGAGCGTAATTGGGTGAGATATTGAAGAGAAGTTCAAAAGGAGATTTATTTTGAAGAATACGACTGGGGGTGCGATTAATAAGATAAGCAGCAGTGAGGACACATTCGCCCCAAAATTTTAAGGGTAAATGCGCTTGAAAGCGGAGACTACGAGCGACATTCAGGAGGTGCCGGTGTTTTCGCTCCGCAACACCGTTTTGTTGTGGAGTTTCGACACAGGTACGTTCATGAATGATCCCGTGGTCATGAAGAAAATTTTGAAATTTATGGGAGAGAAATTCTTGTCCATTATCAGTTCGTATAATTTTAATCATGGCATCGAACTGATTTTGGATAAGTGCAAAAAAATGAAGGAGATGAGTATAAGTTTCAGATTTATGGCGCATGAGGTATATCCACGTGGAACGAGAAAAATCATCGACAATAGTGAGAAAATAATAAGCACCACAAAGTGAAGAAGTATGGTAACCACCCCATATATCACAAAAAATGCGATTGAAAGCAAAAGTACTTTTATTAGCATTTAATGGAAAAGGAAGTCGAGTATGTTTTGAACGAGCGCAAATATCGCAATCAGAAATAATACAAGGATTATTATTAAAAAGAGTGGGAATATTTAAACGAGAAGGGTGACCTAGGCGTTGGTGCCATAGGATCTTATTAGCGAGAGTCTGAGTAGAAAAAGCCGTGACAGATGGAGGCCGATATACATAAAGTCCATTGCAAAGCTCACCCGCTCCAATCAGCTTCGTCGATTGTGGGTTCTGAAAAAGACATTGAGTGGAAGAAAAAAGAACAAGGCAAGTATTAGTTGATGTGAGTTGAGGTATAGAAAGTAAATTAAAATGAAATGAAGGGACAAAATAGACATTAGCTAAAATGAGAGAATCGGTCAAAGGGATGGTGCCGATCCCTTCAATGGGAAGTGATGAACCAGTTGGTAAGCAAACATTCGGAGGATTGGAGAGGGAGGAAAAATCAGAGAACAAATTCCGATCATGGCACATGTGGTGGCTAGCTCCACTATCAATGATCCATGTTCGGCCGGAAGTGGAAGAGAAAGGGGAAGAAATATTACCCACAAAATTGCTGGAGGGATTCGGTGGGCTGAGCAAATCTAGGAGCTTTTGGTAGAGCTCAGGGGTGAGATCGGGTACCGGTGAGTGTGTGGTGGACGAGGAGGCCTGATGAGCCATCGGTGAGGGGCCCGACGGTGGTTTACCAAGAAGGGAAGGTTGGGTCTTTGGGCGAGGTGCTCGGCCTGGAGGGTAGCCAATGATGCGCCAGCACCGGTCACGGGTGTGGCCGTTCCGTCCACATTCGGAGCATCGGAGGAGTGGTTTCGAGGGGCCACTGGAGTGGGTAGCAAAACTGGTGATTTCGGTGGAGGTGGGCCGAAGGTGAAGGAGCCGCTGCTGTTCCTCCTGAAATAAAATAGAGAAAATTTTGGTGATGGGGGGAAGGGGTTCCATGGTTAGAATCTGGGTTCTCAGTTGAGAGAAGGAATCATTGAGGCCAAGAAGAAACTGGTAAACTCTTTCATCCTCTGCTTGTTGTTGAAATTCTTTGAGATCACTGCATTTTTGGAGATGAGTAAGTTCATCCCAGATTTGTTTAATCTGGTTGTAGTAGTCATGAATGGAGGTGGTGTTTTGATGCAGGGAAGCTAATTCTCGTTTGAGATGGTAGACCCGTGCGTTGTTTCCATGACAGAAACGAGATTGAAGGTCAAGCCACACTTCACGTGGATTGGTATGGAATTCAAGAGAGTTGGCTAGGGAGGGGCTGATGGAGTTAAGAAGCCAGGTAAGAACCATGTCCTTGGTTTGATTCCATTGAGAATAGTTGGGTGAATCGGTGTCTGGTGGAAGAAGGGAACCATCAACAAAACTGAGTTTTTTTTTGGCGTTGAGAGCATGAGTCATGGCTTTTTGCCATTTGGGGTAATTATCTCCAGTAAGTTGGCTAGAGACGAGAATAAGGCTAGGAGAATCAGAGGGATGAAGGAGATAGGGAGAAGGAGAAGAAGGAGGGGGGTTGGAGGGTTCGGCCATGATAGGTGTTGGGTTTGAAGGTTTTAGGAACGTTGTTTGGCTGATACCATGTCAAGAATTGAATTGAATATATTTCTGAAGTACATTTACAGTGTAGGATCGTATAAAATATATAGTACATGCCTTGTCTTTCTATGGTAACAATTATAAAAGGAATGAAATAATTTACAATTATAATAGAATGCTAAGATCATGGAATGGCTAATTTGGTGGGATATGATTCTGTTAATAGTCTGGTTGTCTAGCTAAGATTATAAGGACCTGACAAGTTTTTTTTTTGGGCTAGGTTCAAAGCATTAAAAGTCTGTACTTGTACCACAATTGGCCTGCTTGGTATCAGTTCCTGACAGCAACATTTTGTCATGCCAATTGGTGAGACCTTTATGCTTTGAAGGTTGTACGAAAGATGGATTTTGCCTATTATCCTTCCCTCCTTTAACCTTTTGCTGTATTGCCCATTTATATTTTTCAGGAACCATCTTTCAAGCAACCTTTTCTTCCTGTATATTTTTGGTGAGGGTCTCACTTGTCTTGCCAATTAGGTGAGTTTCAAAAGGTAGAATGAGTAGATCAATTTGACGGTCATGTTTTTCCTCCAATAGGAAAGCTTGTTGAAGAAGAGGAGGGTAGTTTTGCATTGTGGCTTTCTTACATTCTTACAGGCGTTGGAGCAAACCTTGTTTCATGGCTGATTCTACCGAGGAATGCCGTATCTGTTGGGGCCTCTGGTGCTGTTTTTGGGTTGTTTGCAATCAGTGTGCTTGTAAAGGTATCCGAAGTGTATAATCTGTAATTTCATTCTGAAATTAATCCACGTAAAAGTCTTAAATCCCATTCTCCTTATTGTAGATGTCCTGGGACTGGAGGAAGATTCTTGAAGTGCTTATATTGGGCCAATTTGTTATAGAAAGGGTGAGTACTTTTTATTCTCTGATGTAAACAAGAGGGGTTTAATTCATAAAAATGTTCACAATCAATCTCATGTAAGGTGTTTGTGTTACATGTATATATTGCAGTTAAATAAACAACCTTAGTGATATAGTCTTGCATCTCATGTAAACATGCTTTTGTGTTTTTCCCTTCCACACCCCTCCTCTGAAGATGCACTAAGCTGTATCGCTCGTTCATATGCTTTTCTTTGGGCACGATAGGTTATGGAAGCAGCCCAAGCTTCAACGGCCATTTCAGGCACCTTCCGGGGTGGAAACTCGATGCAAGGTGTCAATCACATTGCACATCTTTCTGGTGCTCTTGTTGGTGTTGTCCTTGTATGGCTTCTCAGCAGAGTTCCTTCTCAACATCCAGAGGGAGAAGTATCGACTCTGGAGAGGAAAAAAGGCAGAATACAATAAACAATATAAACAATTCTACTTTGTATTTTTCATGATGTTTATATCCAAGGAGTTCTGATGACTATATTTGCTGTATTCTTTTACTCTCGGTCTCATACAATTTGTTCCATAATTTAACAAATAAAATGGCATTACTCAGTATTTCAATAATTACCAGTTAGCACACATGGAAGAAATTAATGGATTAAGATTCATTAAAGTGGGATAAATAGACACAAGATGTGAATCATATATATGAAATTAATGACACCATGTACAAAACAACTAGTAATGGATAATCATTAATAGATAAATGATTCAGCCACAAAGAGATTTTATAAAAGTAATCTAATTTGACATGACTTGGTTGTATACCTTCTCTCGTTAATATTATGCTTGTTTGAGTCTTCCAAAATCTTATACCTGGTTTCACATGAAAAACAAATATAAAAATTAAGGTGAAATTACAATTTTCAACCGTAAGCTATTGCCTGTTTTTCATTTTTCAACCCAAATAATCATAAGTTTTAATTGTATATTTTTCAACTTGCGTGATCGGTTAAGATTATCCCTCCCATATAATATACTATTTATTCACTTCAGCTGCCAAATGGTAATTGAGGGTGCAGATCGAAAAGAGCAAACATGCAACTAGGATGCAAATTGAAACTTTTGATCATTTGGTATAGGTGGTAATTTGTGAGTGAAAAACTTATTTTTTATAAAATAAAAAAAGAGTGGTGGGACTTCCGCCCGAAATTCGGTGCTGAATGGGTACCAAATAGTGTAGATTGTTTTTTTTTTTTTAATCATTTTTTAAACCCCTTAATTTTTTTTTAAAAAAAAAAATTACAAAATCATTAAAAAATACCTTATTAACTATTAAGTAAAAAGAAAAAATTTGATACAAAATATGTGTACAATTTTTTGGTCGCTCTATCATTTCTCAGAAAAGAATATGGGATCCTTTGCAAAGAGTTTGGGGGCACTCCGGCCACAAAGAATGGGGGGTGTTGGGTTTGGGTTTTGCAAAGGAAACAACTCCTCGAAGATAGCTTGATTCTGACATAGCTTAGGGTCGGGTGAAGATTTTAGGGAAAGAAGAGCAGTCAACCTCAGCCATTCTGAGATGATCAAAATTTTATTTGACTGAGCAAAGACATCATCAGCTTATATTTCTTTGGTGGGGTAAAACTGTAAAAGCCTTTAAAAAAAACCATCGTAAAAGTACCTCATGAAACCGACGTATGAATTTTCAGTTCCAAGGCTGTCTTCAGAAGGGCCAATTTTCGTTACAACAATGGATGAATCAGTTAAATCCAATTAAAAAAAAAAAAGCAGCCAAGTCTTCCCGTGCTTAAAATACAAGATTATCATTGACTTTGGGTATTGAAGCAGACCTGAAACAACTATAAGGTCCTGAAAATGAAGCAGCTCCCTTGTCTATACAAAATGTAATATAATTTCTTTCTGGTGTGAACGGGATTTCATCAAAAACTGTAATTTCTGTATCTCCTTCAGTTCAAGAATACGGCTGTACATGAAAGTGGAAGCTGAGCAAACATCCCAAGCTGCCTTTGTGACTGCTTCCGGCATATGACTGGTGATCTGTCTCCAAATTTACAAGTGTGACAAAGATACATCGATTTTGTAGAAAGGTATGAACGCTCTAATGGAAAATCAGTATCTCTCAACACCATGCGGCCTTTTTTAGTTGCTGTGGTTGATCTTTTCTGATCACTCGTTACCACTGCTGGTATCTGTAACAGATCAGTAGCAGAGGCACCCGCAGGTTGCTTCTGGTAAATTTTCTCTGAACTTTCTACCGCTATCTCTTCTTCTGTCACCGTCTGACGTGTCATTCCCTTACCTTTCACAATATCGAGCATCCTATTTGCTTCTTTTGTTAATCCAGTGGCACGCCAAGCTTCTGCAACAAGCAAGATGGTGGATTTCTCTGGTTGAACATCAAATTCTTCCATAATTTGGAGCATTTCTTCTGCTTTCCATGGCTGCTTTGCTTCTCCATATCCCCAAATTAAGGTCTCAAAAGTCTTCAAATTGGGAGAAACCTTGAACTCACACATCTTGTCAAAAATCTTTATGGCATATTCCATTTGTCCAGTGCTGCACCATCCACTGATGACAGTAGTGAAAATCACAACGTTTGGACGGACTCCCGATTTGGTCATTGCTCTCAATAGTTCTTCAGCTTTCTTCGGTTCTCGTGCACGTGCATATCCTTTAGCAAGAATGCTGTAGGCATGTGCATCAGGTTTTATTCCCGCCTTCATCATGTCATCAAAGATTTGCCTGCACTTTTCCATGAATCCTGCAGTACTCCATGCATTCATGATGGTACTATATGTTATCACGTCTGGTTTGACCCCCGACTCGTCCATCAATGCCATTACCTGCATATCAATGCTTTCCATGCATTATACTTGCACAAGGTTGTTATTGATAATTATTGAAAGGGCTTTGATAATAAAGAAAGTTTCTAGTCATTACTTTGTTTGAAAATGGCATGAAGGAGAATTGGGGCTTTGATAATAATGTTCATCTTGAATTTCAATGATTAAGGTACCAAATATTTTTTTTTTGATAACCTTGGGTGTCCGGACCAGCTTACGCGCACCTCGACTAATCCCAAGGGGCCCTGAAGTTAACAACCAGGTAAATCCTCCAGTGGCCCTGAGGGGACTCGAACTAGTGACCATTGGGGAGCAAACCTAAGGCCTGACCAATTGAGCTATCCCTCGGGGTTAGGTACCAAATATTAAAACCCTTCCAAACTAAAGAGTCAATTAAAAAGACTTGGGATACATAAGGATTAAGCAAAGAAATAACGTATCATGAAAACTGACTTAGAAGGAGGTCAAACACCTAAATAACAGAGCAACAATTTTCAAGCACCTCAGCACAGCAGAACAGTACCGTAAGTCTTAACAGGTTTATAGAGTTTTCTGTTTGTTCTTGCGGGAATCTGAGATTCTAGAACAAATAACAAGACTTGTTCCATAACAAAATATTTAGACTTAAACATGGGATTGAGTGATAATGCCCAAATAGTATCACCTCTTAAGTTCAAAGTAAGAGAACCTAAAATAATGCCATGGGCTTCTAACATAGTCGGTCTGTTGCCTTTGTTTTCTAATGAATTTAGTTAAGATGACCGGTCACCGCCAAAGAACTGGAAAAAAATGTTAGGTTAGATTTCACAAGAAAAAAAGGGAAAAGTGTGGGGGACCTGCTAAAACCAGGGGGGAAGGGTGGGAAGCGAGAATTACCAAGAGCTTCTAGCAAAGTGGCAAATTGCCTCTGGTTTGAAGAGAAAAAAATGAATAAGAAGGACAGATTCAGTTAGATTGCTAAAGAGGCGGGAAAATGAAGAAAAGTGTGGGGACATATTGCTTGGACACATTAGCAGTTATAGGATGATGTACTAAGAAAGAGGGGTAAACGTGGTGAATATTTATGTAAAAAACTGTTGATACAGTTTTGCCTTAAGAATCAAAATAATATGCCATGCAATAATGAAGAGAATTTTTCGAAGGAAAAAGAATAGAACCAAACTATCATAGCTCAAACTCACCTCATCCACCCCATCTCTGTCCATGGTGTCTACAAATCCTTTAATCAACGAGTTGAAAATTACAAGATTAGGATGCACGCCAAGATCCTTCATCCTGTACACAAATCTCAAGGCCTCTTTCAGTTTTCCTTCCTTACAATAGCCACTTATGATGATGCCACAAGTTCGCCCATTGGGCTGCACACTATTTTTCTGCATCTCTAAAATCATCCCTTCTGCCTGATCTGTCTCTCCATTTTGAGCATAAGCTGTTGATATTGTGTTGTAAGTAACTGCATCAGGTTGAATGCCAGAAGCTACCATCTTATTTACCACATTCCATGCCTCCACAATATCATTCTTCTTACACCATCCTCTGACAAGCACGTTATAGGTCCTGAGATTGGGTTTGACATTTTTCTCTTGTGACATTAATTGTAGCAGTTTCAGAGATTCTGCAGGTTTACCTGCAATCCCGTAACCTTTAATTAATATGTTATAAGTGCTCGTTGTGGGTTGTAATTCACTTGCCTTCATTTTCCAAAAGGTTTCCATGGCTTCCTCTATGTTTCCACACTCGGAGAAAGCATTTATAACAGCATTAAAAAATATTGAGTCAGGCTTCATTCCATTTTCTTCCACCTGAGAGATAATTGAACGTATGGACTTGAAGCGCTTCTGGATGGTCAAGGCAGCCAACAAGGTCGTGTATGTTATAAGAGACGGCTTGTGCCCTCCTTCAATCAAACTGTCAAATATGGACTGGACTTCCTGGGGTTTCCCTCTTTCTATCAGAATATTCATCAACTTTGTTCTTGAGCGAACAGTTCGGCAACTATTTTCATTCGTGCAGATAATGCAGTGGGATTGGTATTTGGAATCTGCAGACTTTGATGCCCTGTATGATTGATTCTTGTCATCTGGAGAATGCTGCTGTGAACGTAAAAGCTCAAGAACCATTAATTTTTGACATAATACAAACTTTAAACTCAACTACCATAAACAAAGCAAAGCATATAAACAAAAATTCTGACAAACATAATTTGGGCCCACATTAAAATAACTCAATAAGTCTTTACCTCTACTGTCTTTAATTATTCAAATCCAAAGAGAAGAGGTTGAGCATCCCTTTATTTTTGGGATATGTTAAGAAGATACTATTTCATTGTGTATTCTTTTCTTCTTCTTTATTTTTTATTTTTATTTTTTTCTGTAGCACTATTTTTCACATGCAGTTCACAACGGGCTTGAATGTCTATTCTTGGTTACTCATGACAGAAGAAACTCAATATGGTCAGCTACCTAGACAAGAATTCTAGAACATAAGATGAGAACATGATCAGAATTTGGGAGAAGATGTATTAATCATATGTCAGAATCCATCAGGCATTGATCACCTTCTTGATATACTAAATATGACATGCGCAAGCTCTAACTAGAGCAATCAGTACACAACCTTTAGAGATTGTCACATATACCAATCAAGATTAGGTTGATGATAATGATGATGACGATGATTACCTGTTAGTGCTTTTTTTTTTTTTTTTAATCAGTAAATACGAATTTTATTAAAGAGATGAGATTACCTATTAGTACTAGTAATAGTAATGTCTTGCACCAGGTTTGCAAGTAGCATAACTCTAATAATAATTAAGAAATTTCTCATTGTCCCCCTAAAATTAAGGGCAGTGCCTTACTATGGTTGTCAATTTAAGGATGCTCCTTTCCTTTCAGTTAGACAAGATTAATATCTTTTCTAAAGCATGGGAACAAATCCTTCCCAAGTTAGTCAAAGTAATACCCTTCAAAATTATATTAACCTTCCAAAAAGTCAAAAACTTAACTCATACCAACTCAATCGTAATCTTTTCATTGCTCTTTTATTTTAGGCCATTTTTCGTAACTCATCAACCGTCCATCTTAACATCCTCATTGTTACTGAAGTGTCATTTCTTAGTTTCCCAACATCTTTCACCATTAAGCTTAACTATGTTTTCTTCTTTCTTTTTCAGATTGTGTTTATTGGTAAGTTATTACACACTTTATAGGTCTTGAAGACCCTCCATCCCGATCTTACAGGAGTGGAGGTGCCACTGATTGTCTTCACAACTACATAAAACCAGAAAAAAAATCTCCAAATATTAACCAAATGAAGAAAAGAACAGAAAAGATCAGTTTTTAACTCAGGATCTTGACTAGAACTTTTGGTCTCGCCAATGGTAGACCGTAGTGGAGAAACAAATTTGTTTTCATCAGATCCAGGAAAACATGTATTTGTCATAGCATGACGGTGGTCAGTAGACAAATCCCGATTCCCATAATAATGATTTGATTCTTAGACTCAAAGTGAGGCTGGTCAAGTATACTCCAGAAACAATAAACAGCCCAAATGATAGAAAAGGAGATTGCTAAAATTAACCTTGATCGGTAATGCTCGAACCCATCCTCTTGTTATGGTGGCAGTTCGTGCTTGATGTTTTCGGTTGGTTCTAGAAACAGCTTTCCCATTGTCAGATTCTTCCATATGGTCCTGTAAACTTGTCTTCTCCAATTCAGAGTCTTGAACTGAAGTAGACTGCACGTGATTGAACCAAATAACTAGTTCACGTTCAAGGAAAAAAAACCTTCAACATCAATCTCCAGAAACAGGCACCCACGAGGGTTTTCCACTTTCGCATCATTTCCAATATGTTTTTCATATGTATAAAACCAAAATAATCAATAGCAAAATCCAGAATGGAATCAAAAGCATTGTAAAAACTTAATCCAAAGTCCTCAATCAGGTGTCAGTGTGTGCATCATTTGATCAACGAGAAATGCATATAAAGGTATAACAAACAAAAGAAATAACAAGGAAAATGAAATTCCACACCTTTTACAAATTATCAAACTTGCCCGCTCCAACGCATCAACCGAACAAGGGCTCTAAAACTTCAAAATCCATCGAGAAGGAAATGTAATTTTCCATTAGCTGATTCCCTCGAGTTTAAACTACTTTGACCCAGAAAAAAATTAACCGAATATATGAAGATGTTGGGTGGTATTGAACAACTCTTTAAAGTTTTTCTTTTTCAAAGAAAAAGAGAAGCTTTTCAGTGAAAAATATGAATTAGAAATGAAAGCATCAAGAAATTATATTTCTCAACGACTAAAATGACCGTGGGATTGATTATATCAACTGGGCTCAGCTAAGAAATTGCGCAGTTGCGGGCAGCAGGAGGGAGAAAGAGATGGATTTCGCGATTGATTCATGTAGAGTCTATAAACTGCAATGCATGGAGTCCCATAACTTCCAACGGAACGATATAACATTATCCACAACTATTATCATGTTCGACCGAGAGACAAAAGGATAAAAAAGGGAGATAAGGTGCGGAAGGTAAGGTCCAAAGCCTCTCAAATTTCTGGGTTGCAGTTTGTTGTAGTCGTCTATTATATTTTCTTTCTAGAATAAAATCACAGTAATCCCTCCCTTCTGTAAATAGCAACTACCTTCTCCTTTTATTTCTAAGTAATTATTGACACCCTTTAAATTAGAAAACAGGGCATTTATGATTTTATCTCATGTAATTTCGAAACATTTTTATACATATCAGTCCATTAAAAACATTACATAGTAATGTATATATAATTATAAAGTGTATAAGTTATGTGTAGTTATTTAAAAAAAATTAAATTTATTATTAAAAAATTAAATTTTTTTAATTTGAGTGTTGTATTTATTTATTTATTTTAAAAAAATAATATTTATAATTATGGATGTGTAAGTGCTGTATAATTATTTTAAAAAATAAATATAAAATTCATATTTTTTTTTGATAATAAATTTTACCATTTTTTTTTTTAAATTACGTAATAATTACACAGTCCACAGATATGTGTAACGTTACTTACAATGGTTAGGAAAATGCCAAGTCCGTAAAGTTAACGAGGATCCCGCACCACATGTCTGAATTCTAAACAAGAGCACGTCGCCATCTGGTCTGAGTGCGAAAGGACGTTCTTGTCCCTGAGCTGGGATTCCGTTTTCCTCGAGGAAATGTAGTAATTTAGCAAAGAAAAGAAAGCCCAGGAGGATAACTCGGATAGGGCAGTCCCACTTCCAAAAACCTAACACATTTTCTACTTTTGGTCAAAGGGGAACGGATTTCCTGGCAAATAGGTTTCTCATGGAAAGGGAATTCCGGGAATTTTTTACATAGCTTTCTTGATTCATTGGAAGAGTACTGTAATAAAAGATTAGATCGGAGATGGATTCATCTGAATATTCAAGTTCTGTGCCCAAATCAGAATCGCAAAAGGGCATGGCTTTCAGCAATTCATAATCCTCTCTCTGTCTCTGAGTCTAGTAGTTATCTCTGTTCGTCCACTGGGAGATGTTGAAGGTGTGGAAATGGTACCAGAATTGCTTGGCCGTCCACCCGGTTAAGACACAGGTCATCAGCTCAGGTGTGATATGGGGTTTTGGAGATATAGCCGCCCAGACCATCACTAATTACACTGCCAAGAAGCATCATCAAATTCAGGTTAGTACCCATCAACGATCCCTATTATTCTCACACTTACGTGAACAGATTCGAACATTTCTTTGCTCTTTTCTTGCTGTTTTGGCAAATGGATCTCTCCATTCTCTTTTTTATTATTTCATTCCAATTTTGGCCATCTGTCATTTTCTTGCTATTTGCTTGATTGCACTTATTATCGGTTTTCTCCTCCTTATTTGTGCAACACTGTTTTAGAAAGGGTTCTTTCTTCTTTCTATCGCCGTTCATTTTATTCTGTTAAGATATGGTGAATTGTATGGTTCTGATGCGGAAACGAAGGAAATAAATGTTGAGAAAAAAGATTCTTATGAGTTAGTAATGGGAAGTTATGCCCAAAATGTAGGTTGCAAAAGTCAATGAATCTAGTAGTTTCTTGCACGTACTCTACAGACCCTACAAAATTCTGAGACTTCTAGTATGTGGAGGAGTTTTTCTACTTAGGATTCTTAAATGAATGCCCTTTTATAATCAAGTTATTTCATTTTCTTCAGCATAAAACAGAGGTTTGGATTCTTCCTGTAGAGAAACATAACAAAGAAAATAAACCCAACACTATCATTGAAGTCTGTCTTTCTATGGTCTTTCTATGTATGTACTCCATTTAGGCGTATCTTGACCAATATTTGGAACCTGCTTGGGTGCCGATATTGTGAGGAATATTGAGTGCCATCAAGTGGTGAGAGGTTGTGAGCCTCTGCAATCCCATAAAATGTGTAAATCTACCTACAATTGCTTAATGAGCAGGATAGGGTTAGGTTAGTTGAAATTATGGCCTTATCGTTCGGCTTTGTGAAATAGAAATCTTAGTGTTTGTAAATTTGTATGGATTTGATCGACTTAAAGTTTAGGGGAAAGTGACCCACCCGTGGGTAGCCCAAGTGGTAAGGGCAAACTTGTGTTCATGAGCCCCATGTCACAGGTTTGATTCCACTTGTGATCAAACTGCGATTTAAGTGGGAGGTCATGGCAGTGGGTTCCTGTGCTAATCTCCCTTGGGGAGAAATCCTAATGGCTCTGCCGTGGTGTGGTTCCCCCATCATTTAAAAAAAAAAAAGGTTTAGGGGAAAGTGGGTAAACCTTAAAATATAGGTTGCTAGAATTATTTAGTTTACTGCTGGAATTTTACGAATTCTTTGGTGGCTATAGGCTTATAGCTTATGGAAAATTCTGGACTTTGGGTTTAAAAGGGTGTATCAGAAGGTTATGGTTTAGAGTTGCAAAGTGGAAGAAGTCAACTTTAGTGGGATGTGATTATTTGAAACAAACATATGGGAAATCTTCCGAGAACTTAGAACAAAGTGCTTTGGTTTGTGGCTAATAAACTCAAGACTCTTTAGATCACTCAGATCTTCAGTGCTTGTCTTGCTGCTTACTTGATTGTTAAGAGTTGTGATATTAATGAAAAGCGCTTATGTTGCAATTTGTAAAAATTTTAAATTCTCATGTCATTTGATGTGATTCGTATCTTTGGCCTAATTACATGTCCAGAAAGTTCTAAGCACTACTATTTTTGTTAGAATGACTTACTTTCTTTCATCCATCAGGATGAAGACAAAGAATTGAAAATCAATTGGAAACGAGTGGCTACAACCAGCTTGTTTGGGTTTGGTTTTGTTGGGCCAGTTGGCCACTTCTGGTAAGCATATTACTCTTTTAGAAAACCTTTAATGCAAATTTTTTTTAATCGATCAAAATAAAATGGGCACCTCTCTTACTGCTTGTTAAAATACTTGAGGTTATCCCAATGTCTGACTCTTAGGGAAGTCCAAAAGAAACTTGCCAAAACTCAATGGAATGCATAGAAGGAATTAGAGCAATGCTACAGAGAGTGAACCTATACATGTACATAGGCCACCTTCAATCATGATTTCTGGATACCTTTCTTGATACATGTGCCTTACCTGTTTCTAGATTGAGATTTTAATTAAGATTTAACAACCACTGTTCATGCACAGATTAGTTTTTCGTTACATGGTACGTTTGTTGATGAGTTTAACGTGTGGTTGTCGCATTACTTGGAATTTTCAACTGAAGGCAGACTTGCCACTGACATCTGAGCCCATATTCTTGTAGCCTGATTTTTAAATTGCTTTTTTAAATTTCTTAACAGAATTTGGAGGACCTGAGGATGAGGCTGTGTTTAAGTTGTAAAACCCCGCCCCCCCCCCAAAAAAAAAAAAAAAAAAAACAGAAGAAAAATGGTAAGAAGAAAAATTTTGGACCTTTATTTAGATAGAAAAACTTTAGGACCGTTAAGGCAGAGGGAGAGGGAAAAGAAAGGTGTCTATTAGTTTTTCCCACTCTCAAAAAAAGCAGAAAGTGTATAATATCTTATATAAATCTTTTCTTATTCTCATTTGTAGGTATGAAGGTTTGGACCGATTTATAAGATTTCGACTCCTATTACGGCCCAATTCCTTCCGATTTGTTGCTACTAAAGTTGCTGTTGATGGTTTCCTCTTTGGCCCATTGGATTTACTTGTTTTTTTCACTTACATGGGGCTTTCAACTGGAAAGAGTGTCCCTCAAATAAAGGAAGATGTGAAGAGGGATTTTCTCCCGGCCTTGATTTTGGAAGGAGGCATATGGCCAATTGTTCAAGTTGCAAATTTCCGATACATACCTGTGAGATATCAGCTTCTTTATGTCAACTTCTTCTGCTTGTTGGATAGTTGTTTTTTGTCATGGATTGAGCAACAACAGGATGCTCCCTGGAAGCAATGGTTGAAATCTTATCTACCTTTGAAGGAACAAAAAGGCCAAGGTGGGTGATTTCTGGTCAACCTGTTTCATCTCTCTTCCAGGCCTTGCTCTGATCATGATGGAGATACATGTCAAGCAAAGACTTCATTGATAGCCCTAAAATACCAAATTCTGTTTTTGAAGTTGGGATGTGGGAAGCGATGAAACCATTTTTCTCACATTGATCTGTTTTCACTTGGAATATGAGGAAATTGGCATTGCTTGTTATTCTATCATGTTTAATCAATAAAGATCTTTTTTTTTTTTGGGGGGGGGGGGGGGGGGGGGGACTGTTGGATGCGAGAGTTTGCTTCTCATTATATTAAATCGGATCTGATGGGTTTTGTTGTTTCTTATACTTCATTGAAATACTCTCTTACAAAATTTATAAGACACTAGATTATGACTTGGTCCTTTGTTGAAGTCATTTGGTAGTAAGTGCTGCTGCATCAATAAGTAAGAAATGAACGAAAGACCATCACCATACACCTAAAAAGATTGAACCGGTGGATTATCATTTATGAGGAGAAAGGCCAGCCATTCATGGAATTGCATGGTAAATATGTACAAAGGATATCAGTGGCTAAGCATCAATATTGATGCAGATGTTGCGTGTCACGCTTCCAAGATCAACTTCAAATACAACCGCCTACTGCAAATGTTTAAGCAGACCTGAGCAACAAATTAAAGAATTGAGTAAATTGCCATCCATACCGTGGCTCTCCGCCTTCTTGTGGCTTCATGTTATTTGCTGGAACTCACTACTCGAGCCGGATGGGTTAACCCCATACTCACTGGTGCTTTCACTGTACCTACTCAAGCCATATTCCTGATTTTTCATTGTCATATTGAACTTCATGCTGTTATGGGCTTCAAAATTTGAACTTCCTGACGATGTATACGGAGTGCTCTGTCCGAGCAGCATTCCTTGGTCTAGATCCCTGAGAGAAACATGTCCTTCCAAAGCACGAACTATCTGCTCGGTTCCACCAAGTTTTCAAATTTTTGGTTAGAATCGCTTTAAACAATTTTCTTTCTTTGCACTAATTTTCTTTTCCCAATATTCCGAACAAAATTGCTACAGCTTTGATTTAACTAGTCCGTCTTGAACAGTCGGACGTTGGATACTACATGTTATAGTCTTAAAATAGTGGTATTTCTCAAAACCAAGGGCTGAGTAGAGAGTTCAAATTTATGGCTTGCGTTGGCTGCCAAAAAATCAACCCAAAATATTATAGGATAAAATTTAGAAGGCAGTGAGAAACAATATATAGATACATAAATAGATCTAAATTATGTATGTTTCCTAAACTGTTCAAAGTAACAATCTATGTTTGCGTTTTTTGTCAAAACTCTTCCACTCGTTCAAGGTTCTTCTACCACTTTCTCTAAGAAAAAAGAGGGAGAAAAAAAAAAAAAATGCAAAAGAAAAGGATATTACCTGGCTCATTCGTGGGCGAAGCCATGCTGAATGGTGCACACAAGCAGCGGCACAAGCAACCATTCTAGCCATCTCACTGGTGTTGTAATTACTCAGCAATCTTGGATCAGCAAGGGCATTAAAATTGCCATCTTCTAGTGCTTGAGAGAGCAAAGGCCTGGTCTATAATGCCAAGACAATGGGAGTTTGTTAAAATATATGAAGATTCATAGAAATAGTCCTGCACCCAAGACTACTTGAAGTTCAAGGGGAAAACTGGAATCTGTCGCAAAAAGATTCACATCATTCATGTAGTAAGTATTTGATCTCACGTTGTATTAACAAGAGTGTTTGTTGGACATTACTTCTGTTCTTGCATGAAAACAGATAAATGTGGACTGTTTTTTTTAGGTAATTAATGTTCACGACCTTGCAACCACAGGGGACTAACTTGCATTTGAGTTTCAAATAAACACCCTGATGTTCGTGTGTTAGATGGTATTAAACTGCTCTGATAATCTCATCATCAAACTTTTTTTGCTGCAGCAGAGGGGAGGAATGTTGGGGATGTATTTTTATGTTTCACTCCTCACAATTTGGGTGCTAAAAGACATATTATTGCAGTGATGAAGAGAACTCACCGAGTCAACCAGGCCCACATTGCTTGAGGACTCTGTTTTACTGATAGGCGGACGTCCAGTGATGAGTTCTAAGAGCATGACCCCGTATGAATAAACATCTGATTTATCAGTTACTTTACCACTTGATGCATACTCTGGAGCCAGGTACCTGTAAGTAGATGCTAGTGAGCATTTTTGTTGGGGGAAAACATGTATGATTCCATGTTATGGCCATGGTGGATTGGGCCAATGACAAGGCAATCCTGAAGAACATGAGCTGAAGTCTTCCAGAACTTGGAAATAGAGGATACTCAATGCACTAGATAAAACAGCAGGCTAACAGATGCAAGCGAGATGAACATGTAAAAAGGAAATTTTAAGAAAATTCCAGCAAGAGTTCATTGCAACCAGTCGAGTGTTATATCCCTAAGTAGTGTACCTCTGGCTCTATGGCTGTTGTATAAGAACATGATCTTACCCAAAGGTTCCCACAACTCGAGTGGAGATGTGAGAAATGCTAGTACTGGTGTCCGAAGATATTTTGGCTAATCCAAAGTCACAAACCTGAAAATCATACCCGAGTTCATCATAAGCAATATATAAAAGGTGAGACCAGTTAATTGGGAAAAAATAATAATAACAACTAAAAAGAATTGCTTGAAGTCGCTTCATTTCTCTTTTAGAAATAGTAGAGATTGGTACTTTTGGAAACAGTAGAAATAGGTATATAAGAAGAGCTCCAAGTGTAAAGATTAAAAGATTGCTAAAATGAAGAAACGACCAACACTGAATATTGCCTAGTACAAGCATCCAGTCCCACAGTTACCCAGAGAACAAGAGTTCAAGATGAATTAAATGTATAGTTCATGAAAGCTGCATTACAAATGCATCATAATAGCGCCATGGATCCTACCTTTGCCTCAAACCTAAAGTCAAGAAGAATATTAGATGCCTTGATATCTCGATGAATGATTGTTGGATTACCTGCAGTCCAAACACTAAATTCGTCACTCTTTATGAAGGAAAAATATCAAGAAAATAAATTTTCCAAGTATGACGAGAGAGAGAGAGAGAGAGAGAGAGAGCATCTGCCATTAACTTACAATCCTCATGAAGATATGATAGTCCTTTTGCAGACCCAATAGCAATTTTCATTCTAGCTGCCCAGTCAATAACGGGCTGCTCTTTTCCTGAAATGAGTTGTATAAAATTACGGGCGCACTTATTAACATTAATGATGATATTTCAGGAACATATATTTAAAGATAATTGACTACCATGTAAATGGAATTCCAAGGTTTTGTTTGGAACAAAATCGTAAATAAGCAATCTCTGTGGTCCAGTAATGCAGTGCCCAACCAGCGAAACGAGATGTTTGTGATGCACCCGACTAATGGTCTCGACTTCGGCCTGAAATTCCCGCTCCCCCTGATGGCTGTCAGTCTTTAACTGCTTAACTGCTATTTCTTGCCCACTGGGAAGGACTCCCTTATGGACATACCCAAAACCGCCTTGTCCTAGAAGGTTGGCCTCCGAGAAGCCATTGGTGGCTGCCACTAATTGATCATACGTGAAAGTTCCACCTGAGAAACACAAGGCAACACGAGGGGCTTGAGTTGGGATTGGGTTTCCAGGTCCTGAACTTATGGAACCAGAACCACCACCTCGGCTGCGCATGCGAGGAGGCTGGGGACAGGGATTTGGTACCACCTTGAGCATCTGTGTCCTTGGAAGCAGAACATTGTCTTGTGGATATTGGGGTGCCACATCATGACAGTTATCTAACAACTCCAAATACAAACAAGAAAGTTTAGCAGCAGATTAGATTCGATCACGATGTGTTTCATCATCACTAAGCCAAAGAGACCGGTAATTATTTTTTTCAAGACGTACTGTTGACAATTAATACCACAGATAATCCAACCCCAGTAAAATGAAATCTCATATATCAATGCACATAAAAGCAAAATGAATGGGTCGCTGCAATCAAAATAAATTTCCCATGTTGAGAGAGTGAATCTGCAACTGCCAATAACTTACAAATATTCAGACTAAACAGGCAAGTTAGGCTTTTTTCTAATAAGACAATTCATTTGTGAAACGTTCACCAAAATTAGAACGAAAATGATCTCTCACCTTTTAGCGCTAGGCAGGGTGATTTATAGAAACCCTCCTCCACAGGCCCGTGCTTATTTTTCCTCCTATATTTGCAACAGAAAATCAAAAGTCCAAGCGCAATTATGACCAGAAGAATCGCACCTATGAAACATCCAACAACAAGCACAGTTGATATATGAAACTGTCCAGTGCCCGGCTTTGCGGGTAGACTTCTGTCTACCAGCGAATGCGGCGATGGCAGAGATGTCAGATACTTTGGAGCTTGAGGCCGGGCAGTCGGTGGAGGTGGTGGAGATGTCAATACCTGTGGCTGCTGTGATTTACTCGGATTTGCAGGGGGCGGAGCTAAATTTGATGTAGGAGGTGGAGATATCTGAGGAGTACTCGGCAGTGAGGCAGACGCTGATGGGGTTGGCGAAGAAAGAGTTGGCCTTGATATTGGAACAGCCTGAGGTGGAGGAGACGAAGATTCTGGGGTTAGGGGAGATATGGGAGGGGAAATTCCGGGAAGAATAGGAGGAGAAGTGAGTGGTGGTGCTGGAGTTGGAGGTTGGGGAGGCAGTGGTGACCTCGGAGCTATAGAAGTGTCTTTGACTGAAGGTGGTGGTGGTGGAGAATATGGTGTGGTACTTATAGGTGAAGAAGGAGAAGGCGGAGGAGGAGGAGATATAATGGGCTGTGTTGAGGCGGCTGGAGGAGGCAGCGGAGGTGAGGTTAGAGGAAGTTGTGGATTAATTGAAGGCCGTGATGCTACTACCACTTGAGGAGGAAGAGGTAAAGATGCTGGTGGGAAAGATGGCGGAGGGGAAGCCGATGATATTGGCGCTATTTGTTTACCACTGTCATCGTCCACAACTGGGGATGGCGATGGCTGCGTGGTTACTGAGGGAGAAACAGATATCGATGGAACTGGTGACCATGCCGAAGAAGAAGGATACGACGACGACGAAGACATTGACGTTGGAAGTGATGTGTTTCTCTAGATTAATGTTATTGTGAAATCGTGAGAGCAAATCCAATCCAGGAAGGAATTCTAGGTGACAGATAGTGAATAGATGTCGCATAGATTGGTTGTTATGTCATGCATGAGACCATGCCCGTGAACAATATAGACTTCCTTTTACTAACCCAGCCTCTGTATTAATTTTACCCTCTTCGTTTTAAATTCCGAGAATTATAGTTAATCCTATCATTCACGGGGCGTCAGGGTGCAAGTGGAAGTGATCTCCAGCCAAAAGCATGCAGTGCCATTAATAATGCGTTTTATTCATAAGTGGATAGCCAGGTCATTCTCATGAGTCTCCACTATCACCAAATGTCTCTCCACGTCAATAGGTATAACAGGAGACGACAAAATGGAACGTTGTATACACGATAAGTACTCTTCAGTTGCTAATATTCAGACTTTACATCCAACTGTTTTGCAGGTCCTGCTACCGGAAAGTCAACCCACTCTTTAGGTACAATCACTTGAAAAGATTTTTTTTTGTCTGGATAATTAGTTCAGTTTAAAAGATTACCCGCACAGCACGCCAGACATCCGATCCGATCTGCTTATAGCTTAGTGCCCAGCACTGGGTCAACTGGCAATCATGTAAAAGGTCGCACATGGTCGACGATGATTCGTGAAAGTCACAAAGATTCTACCACAAACGACAGTGGGACACAACTGTCTCTTGACTCTTCTACCTGATCAGATAGAGCACCTAGGATCAAATGGGGGCCACGATTACCACGTTCAAGGTGAAGCATGGCTCCTTCTGTTGGCAGTATTATGTTGGAGGATCATTAAAGATAAAATAAAAACTCAGTACTTGAAGGGCTTGAGATGGGATTTCTGTAGATTTACATGGTGAAAGCGTGTCTCATATCCATATGGGATCCTCTATTTTATGAAAAAGACCAGACTGAAGTAAACAAACACTACAGTTCCAATGTAGAAAAGTAATTTCCCAATCAAAAGTTATATCAATGTGACCAAAAGTATGTCGTGCAAGAATCAAGAGATTCAAAGAATATGTAGCTTTCAACTCTGACAAGCAAAACTATTTATCCATGAGACATACACATTTGGCAGATGTTGCGGGTAACACTGGAAGCACAGAAAGATTAATGCGGACCCATTCCCCTTCAATTGCAAGCATCTCTTCCATTTCTTCCGGTACTAGTACTGGCCCCACACTTTACATAAAACCACACAAGACTCTGAGTCTCAGCCATCTGCCAAATAATTTTCCACCCACCACCATCATGCATAATTTTCAAAAATTCTTTCCCTTGACCCGAACTTCTCCCCGTCCAAAGCCCTTCAAGCATATTGCTTGCTGGACGGCAGGAAATGACCTCTTTTGAGATTACGAACTTCACGCGAAAAATTATTAGATATTTCGATAGTATGGATGATCTAATTATCACTATATGCCATTTAATTAATATGACTTAAGCGAGTACTAATTTTTATTTACGTGATATTCTATATTAGAATGAGAGTCCCACATGTTCGAATTGTTATCTACTCTCATCCTATCATATAATATCATGTCTGTATGCCGGTTTAATGACATATACCATGTCATACCAGAGTATATAATAATTTTCCTTTCTAATTCGACTTAAAAACTTGTTCTTAGATTGATATTTTTCCATTCAAATTGTAAATAAAACATAACCCAAACTAGTTAAAAACTGAAATGAGCCAGCTTAGTCATTTAGCGAAGACACCAGAATGTTAGAACCAACATATTTTTTTGGTAAGACGTTTTCAATAGTTTTCACAAATTAGAAAGAAAAAAAAAAAATCCAATATTGAAATTTCTGATACAAGAAAGTACAAACTCTTCAGGCCAGCTTTAAATCATGGCACAGAAAAAGTCACCTTACCAGAAGCGGTAAATTAAAAAACCAAAAACAAAGACCAGCATAACTGCACAACGGAAAGAATGGCTCGTGTTCCTGGCAATGAAACACCCTGCAATCGAGGTTGGGAAAGGATGGGTTCTAAGAACGTATGAACTAAGCTGTGGGTGGGACCGAACAAAAGAAAAAAAGAAAGAAGACGAAAGAAAGAAAGAGAGGTGGCGGCTTGGGTTGGAGGGGAAGAAAACCTCGCCTTCAGTTGTATGACACACTTATCTACTGCTGAAAGGGAAGATCCATGTATCACTCGTTATTTCATTTCCAGCTTCTTCACAGGAGGCCCGGGAGTTTCCTCGATAAACACTAACCTACTTTTGCATTGGCCCTGAAGAGATATATACTTAGATCCTTATGGCAAACCGAATTCAGACAAAGCTGATTGGAACAGAGTTGAGAAGGCCTCGGATGCACTTTGATCATCAGCTTTGATCTTTATTTGTGCTTTGGCCGATGAAGTGTTGATTATACACTCTACGAGAAATGTGGATGATTCCTCTGCTTTCTGTGCAAAGAAGAAGAACTTGTAGTTAGGGGATTGACCACCTGATGCAATGCAGTGGATGGAATGGCCTTGCATGTGCCGGAGGAGGGCTTGAGGTGCTGTCAACGCTGCAACTCCTCGAGGACTAACAGAATATTCCTGCACCAGGAAAGGGGAAAAAAAATCAAGTAGATATCATTGAGAATTAATACAAATGCTGATAGGAATATCACTACAGGGCAAATGTGGCATGGTGGTAAAGCCAGAGGGGATGTGGTATCCTGTTTAATTTCTTACTCTTGCCCCATGTACGCTTGTGCTGTCTATAATAAAATCACTTAAGCAACTCTTGTTACAAACTGAAAAACGAGCATCAATTGAAACAGAGAATTATCACACCAAATTCCTATGTCATAGTTGAAAAGTAAACCTGCGATAATGATATTGGCAGTTGGCGCCATTTTTGCTGAAACGTGCCAGGATCTAAAACAGCTTTTGAATTAAGCTTCAAAAGAGGAGGTGAAGGAGCAGGTGCTGGTGCTACTGGTAGACCTAAGCCCAGGAGATCGTCAATAGCCAGACTGGATTGCGAAGCATGCCCTGTGACAGAGGAAATTGCCAATTCTGATAACATTTGTGAAGAAGCTGCAGCAGACACAGACGAACCATCATATGAAGGAGCACTATAGGCAGATGCATTGTTACTAGGACCACCACTTTCCTCCTTTTCTGAAACACTTAAAAGTAGATCCTTGTCATTTGCCTCAACTCTCTGAGCTGGAACAACAGTACCTGTTGATTCTGCGCCAATAGATAGATGTCCAAGTTCATCTGAAAACTCAAATGGACCACGGTGTTCCTTATCAGTGAACATGTAGGATGGCTGCAAAATTTTATATTAGATCAGTTAATTTGAAACTGAATGCCAAACGAGTCATTAATCCATTGTAAACAAGTGAAACATGACCACTACCAATGGATAATCAAATAACCCAATGTCAATAATAACTCATATAGTGAAACAGGAATGAACTTATCATGTACCCTTTGCCCTTTAAGAGGGGCGGAGGGGGGGAAGCCATTTGACGCCAACATCATTGACTTATTCTTGCCAATATAAAACCTTTACTCCAGATATTTGAATTCCTTCAATGTTCCAATTTTCCCATTATCAATCTGAAACAAACTATAAGGAAACAGAACTGCAGTTACCTTCTGGTACACAACAGATAAACTGTTAAATTCATCAAATATGCGGTCTTTGATTTCACTGCTCTGTGTATCAGCAAAGACTGAAACGGCTTGCTTTGGAGGGTCCACCACACGTTGTGCTACAGATACATTGTATTGCAAAAGCCTGTAGTAGAACAAGGCTCTATCATGAACATCCTGCAATCATGGAAAGTTTTAATTTAATGTTTTTATGCAAACCATTCCAAAATTCTGATCCAAGAATGATGATGATCACAATGACAAGAATGATGATAATCATGACAAGTGATAAGAACCAAAGAACCAAGACCTGATGGAAATCAGCAAGACCTGCAGCCAATGCAGCTCCCAAGGCTTTCTGAGTCTCTGGTGGCCTCTTGAAAAAACACTTCATTACTGCAGTGAGTAGATGCAGGCGAACCTGAAAGTGTAATAGTCTGTCACTGAACAAGTAAATGAAGCAATCGAATGCACAAAACTAAGAACATGATCTTTAAGATTCCAGAACAATAAAAAAAATTACACGTGTTGTAGTTGTAATTTAGCTTAAAGATTCAAACCACAACATCTGAGTTGAAAACATTTTGCATCCTCACTTACAATGACCAGAGAAGGTTTGAGATTGGCACCTTCAATATGGCTCATCACATAACCAAACCGATGATTTTCTGATGTCCATCGCTCATACCTAGCTATGGAAACTATACTTTGTACTGGGCTTTTGCCTATTCTTTGATAATACAATTTATTTACTTATAAAAAAAAACATAACTAAACTGATGAACAAATATTTTCATGAAAAAGAACTATGCAGGATGAGAAGTAATATACTAGACTGCCACCCTTCACCCACCCTAGACCGGCGAGTGACACCTCACCACCGTCATAAACAAGGCCAACGAGCCCCGGCAACTTCACTGAGGACCATCTGGCGTCGGTCATCCCTCTGACGACCAGAGAAAACCCCCAAACCTGCTGCCACCCTTTACCCACCCTAGACCAGCGAATGGCACCTCATCATCGTCACAAACAAGGCTGACGGGCCTTGGCGATTTCAGTGAGGGCCGTTCGGCGTCTATCCTCCCTCGGGTGACTTGGACTTTCGCAAGATTCTCTCTCTGTCTTTCTCGGAGGTGACATCAACTGTTGAACCTATGCCTCCGCCAACTCCACAGCCACAAACAAGACTGACGGGCTCTGGTGACTCCATAGAGGGCCCTCCGACGTCGGTCCCCCCCTCTGGCGACTAGGATTTTGATCTGCATTTTATTTTCCTTGGCACAGATATGGTGTAGTGCCTATTCTGATCTGCATTTTATTTTAGTAGAACATTTTTTGGGAGATGACACTATGATTTGGAATTAGACGATGACGAAACACGATGGGGATTTGTCTCGGATGAAAGGTAAGAGGTGGTTGAAGGTGGATTAAAAAACTTTCATTTTTACGAAGGAATGGAGGAAATAGTTTTCGCATATCTAAACGTAGTAAAAGGATGGCTAAGTTTATGTGTTTGCATGTGACGGCATCTTTGTAGGTGGCTAAAGGGATAGAGGATTGTTTAGAACTTAAATGTCATAAAGGATTCTTCAGGGAGCTAAGGATGGGTAATTGAGTTCTCATCATTGAACATCATATTAACGCAAGGGGCAGCTTTCTACAACTCTCAGAATTTTTGAATGAAAGGAGGAAAGATTTGTTGGTGATTTCGGAAGGCGCAAATGGTATTGGATGGAAAGGTCTTCTGCAATCCATTCGAAGTGTTACCAAGTCCAAAGCCACTATTCTGAAGCATGCAAACAGAGGGAAATAGTGGGAAGGCCTTCCTAAGTCAAAGGTGCCTCGTACGCCTCGGTGTTGAGGTCATTGGCGGGTAGTTCAGCCAAGAATAGCTTCAGTGCAGAAGGTAAGGGTAAGACACTTGAAGGAGACAAAAGCCGTCAAATGATATTGGGAGAAGTGGAGGGGGTCTTGTGGGCTGTCAAAGCTCAATTGACGGGAGTTATGGAGTATGTGAGAGATCTCATGATTAAAGTGGATAAGGAGTTGGACCTAGTCGTGAGTTGGGTGGTGGGTCAAAAACAGATGAAAGGGGGCAGGGGGTAGATCATACGGGTTTGAAGGCCTCAAGTGCGCTGGCAAAGGGTGTTTCGACGCCATCATAGATAGGGTTGTTGGACGCCAACATCACTGTTCACACCGGTGTCACTCAGGACATCGGTAGTTTGTCATCTAATTATCCTTAGGCACCAGTTGCAAATGGGGTTGGTACTTTTTGCCAGGGTTCACTTTCAGTTGAAGACGAGGGCCCTTCTAGGGTCTTGAGTACTTCGAAAGAGACAGATGAGCCTTTTTCCCCTATCTATTCTATGCTTTATAAGGGCGCAGTAGGGTATGACAAAGTGGCATAGAAAGGATCGTCAGGGGGTGGAGCATTTACAAGCAATGTCCTCATCAATGCTGGGGAGGAACCTTAATGGTGACAGCAACAATGGACAGCAACCATAAATCTATTGAGGAGGTTTGGGATTTGAATGCAGGATATGGCAGGGAGGAAATTATGGGTTTGTCATTGGTGCCTTGTGAGGAGGAATGTTTAGGGTCGGGAGTGCAGTTAGGTACTGTGTCTTGGGATAATGTTCTTCCCTTGATTTCTCTTCCTCCAATAAACAATATAGCGGGTTTACCATTGGAGTGGGTTCTGCATAAGGTTAACAAGATTTAGCATATCTTGGGGATTTCACATAAAGGATGTGAAAACTAATTGAAAGCACTACTCACTGCGATTGAGGCGAGCCACTCGCTTGAAACCAAATCCAAGTTTTAAAAAAATCAGGGAGTTAAAGCGTCTTTCTTGGGCAATCAACTACGACGCTAAAGGTGGTAGCTCAAGTTGAGGGAAGATTAAAGGGAGGGCATTGTGAAGATGTTCTCGTAGAGGGAGTTTTGGGTAGAGTATTAGTCTTACGGGAAACAATGGGTTGGGTTGGGGAGGTGTTTTCTATTCCAATTCAGGCTTGGTGTATTTTAGGTAGTTTTTTACTAGCTTTTTGGGTCATTAGGAGCTCTCTAGTATGGGCTCAGTGTTTTCTTGTATACGTCTAGTGTACTTGGTTCTTGGTTACTCCTATTGATATATATATATATATAAAATATTTTTACTCATCATAAAAAAAATAGTGTATTAGAAAGGCAACCTGGAATACATCACAACATGTGAAGAGAATAACTAAAGTTTGAGAAAATGAGCCCATTACTATATAGCAATGGTCCATTAGAAGATCCTTAGGGTACTAATCCAGTCCATTTAGCTTACGTTTGGATGTTGAGATGAGTTTAATTGAGTTGTGAATAATAGTATTTTGTGGGTCCCATTGAAATGTGTTTAACTTTTTTAGTTTCAGATGAGTTTAACTTTTTATGTTGAAATGTATGAAATAGGTTGAGATGAGTTTTAACTTTTTTATGGAAAGTTGAAAAAGTAATGAGTCCCATCAATGATTAGTTTGAGATGAGTTGAGTTTGATTCAATAACCAAAACCAAACACAACCTTAGTTTCATATAACCTCAATTTCATAACAAGAGCAACAGGCTTTGGCAAGGAAGAAATCATATCCCTAAGACATTGAAAACCACAAACAAGACAAACAATCAAGAAAAAACAAATGGCCAAGGCATACAAATAGACTATTATAAGCCTCAACTTAATCACCTCAGCAGAATATTCGTCTTCCCAATTTTCAATCAAACTCTCCAATATATAAGGAGCATCATGCATGTCCTGAGAATATTCTCCCAACATCCATATAAGAGCTGCTTTAGCCTTGGGTTCTTGAATGTTTTTGCTGCTGATATTCCCGACAACTGCAATGCAATCCTGACTCCATTGTGGATATTTCCTAAGAAGATCTTTCACAAGTACCTGCACAAAAGAACTTATAATGTTTAGCAGAAATTGAGGGCACTGCACTATCAACATTATTAGATTCGCAAGCTAAATTATTTACCAGAGCTTCAGCAGTAACATAGTCCTTTTCCATCTCCAGAAACTGAAGAAGCCTATCAACAATTGCATTCACATCATACTGCTGCAGTGCTATCTTCCCAACAGCCCGAATTGACTCTCTTGCAATAGGAATATCAACATTCGCAGCATATTCGCATAACTCCGTCACTGAAAAAGACTCAGGGCGGTCACACATCAGTGATACATGAAAGTTAATTAAGTATAAAGCACCCATGACTAATTTCATAATTAGGTAAAGAAGTTTTCCCCAGCAAACTTCTTTACTTTAAGGCCTTGAGAAATGAAAACTGAGATGCTCTGCACTTACCAATTTCATAAGTGTTACTCTCATTGGCCACTGCAGTCAACATTTCAAGCTTTAACTTTTTGACATAAGATGGTTCATTGTACTGGCAATAGAAGTGTTTGTAGTCTGAGGAAAATATAAAAGGCGCACGCATCACCAAGAGATGCAGGTGGCTCAAAACTGCATATGATTGCTCTGGACTTCCTGAACTTACTAGGGTTAAGAGAGGGGCTTTAATACGTTCATATACCTAACAGCCAGAGAAGTTATTATTAGAGAGATGCTGAACAAATAAAAATAACCTGAGCAATACATGATGACTCATATTATTCCGAGAAGAGAATCGAAATCGTTCAAAGATGGCGTAACAATGTAATCAAATTTATCTGTGCATTAAATCATGGTGTAAAAAAATAGAATAGAAACTCGCCTTTTCAGATAGCTTTTTTTTTATAAGTAATATGATATTTCATTGATAAAAGGATAGGCATAGCTCAAGTACACTAGAGGTATACAAAAGCATACACCTTTTTAAGAACTAGTAACAGTTACAAGAAAATCATGAAAACTAAGCCCATTTAAATCCAACCCAATAGCCCACATAAACAGAGTCTTCCAAAAGAAACTCCTAAACTCTTCCAAGGAACGTTCATGGTCCTCAAAAAGTCTCTCGTTACGTTCACTCCAAATACACTAAAGAATACAAATAGGGGCCATTTTCCAAACAGCTGCAATCTGTGGTGTCCCAGTAATACCTCTCCAGAATGCCAGAAGATCAACCACCCGGCCTGGCATCACCCATGCTATTTCCATCTTGCTGAAAAAGTAGTTCCACATGTCTCTAGCAAACTCACAGTGTAAAAGTAGATGATCCACCGTTTCCCCACTCTTCTGACACATACAACACCAGTCCGTGATAACAAGGTCCCTTCTCCTCAGATTATCATTAGTCAGTATCTTGCCTAAGGCTACTGTCCACACAAAAAAGGCAGCCTTTGTTGGTGCTTTAGTCCTCCAAATGTTCTTCCAAGGGAAAGAATGTCCTTGTTGCCCAGTAATAGAGTTATAAAACGAGCGTACTGTGAATTTTCCTTTCCTAGAAGATCTCCAAATCATCACATCTTCAGTTGTGGCAGCAACAGGAATGTTATACAGCAAGTTAAAAAAATCCACCAGCATGTTCACTTCCCAGTCGTGTACCTCCCGATTTAGGCTAATATTCCACTCTTGTGAACCTTGTATAGTTACCCTCAAATCAGCCACCATGGCATCTGGATCCCTTGCAATACTGTAAATAGCGGGATAAGCCTCCAGCAACACTGTGTCACCCACCCAACAATCCTTCCAAAAGCGTATCCTTCTTCCATCCCCCAAGCTCAATCGAGTATTACTAGCAAAAGAATCTCATCCTTTCCGTATGAACTTCCACAACCCCACTCCATGGGACCCCCTTCCCTCTTTTGAACACCAACTCCCCATTTCACGACCATATTTCAAATCTATCAACCCTTTCCATAAAGCTCCACTCTCATTGTTATATCGCCAAAGCCATTTTCCTAGTAAGGACCTATTAAGAATCCTCACATTCCTAACCCCCAGTCCGCCATCTCTCAAGGAATTGCACACCTTATCCCAGCCCACTAAATGAAACTTAAACTCCTCTCCTATTCCACTCCATAAAAAGTCACGTTGAAGTTTTTCCATTCTACATGCAATGCTAGCAGGAAGAGGGAATAGAGACAACTAGTATGTGGGAAGACTTGAGAAAGTGCTCTTAATAAGAGTGAGCCGCCCCCCTTTGGATAAATATAACCTTTTCCAACCAGCCAACCTACGCTCAAATTTTTCCAAAACCCCATCCCAAATAGACTTAGCTTTGAAAGAAGCCCCCAATGGGAGCCCAAGATACTTCATCGGCAAGGAAGAGACCACGCATCCCAATATGTTAGCCAATCTGCTCATGTTACTTACATCCCCTACTGCAACCATTTCTGTCTTATCAAGATTAATCTTCAATCCAGAAATAGCTTCAAAACAAAGTAGAATGGCCTTCAATGATTGAATATGTCCTGCATTTGCCTCACACAATAGCAAGGTATCATCTGCAAATAAAAGGTGAGAAATAGTAGTTTGGCTATGTGAATCTCCCACAGAGAAGCCAGAGAAGAATTCTCCTCCTACAGCCGCCGTCACCATTTTACTCAAAGCCTCCATGACTACTACAAATAAAAGTGGTGATAATGGATCTCCTTGTCGTAACCCTCGCGAACTGTTAAAGAAACCCACAGGTTCTCCATTTACCAAGACCGAGAAACGTGCCGTTGACACACAATGCCCTATCCACTTCCTCCATCTTTCCCCAAACCCACATCTACTCAACATGTACATCAGAAAGTCTCAGTTAACATGATCGTATGCCTTTTCCATGTCTAGCTTACAAAGAATACCTGGAATTCCTGATCTGATTCTGCTGTCCAAACATTCATTGGCAATGAGAACCGAATTTAGTATTTGTTTCCCCCTTATAAAGGCATTTTGCAATTTAGAGATAATCTTTTCCATTACCGTGCTCATTCTATTTGCCAACACCTTCGACAATATCTTATATACACTGCCTAATAGCTTAATAGCTTAATATATCTTAATATATCATGTGTCATTTACGCTTCATTAGAAAACAAAACGTGTCTAGAATAATGGCCAAAAGTTTTTATTTATTTATTTATTTAAGATAGCACCTCCATTATTACCCAAATTCAGAGACTGAATAAGAAAAACTTTGATAAGCACCTGCTGATGAACATCAGTCATGGACAAAGTCAATTGCAGAAAAACTTTGATGGTTGCTAAGACTACAGCACCATTTGCATGCTGAAGTCTATCTTCAAGTAGATTCATGATGTCAAATATCTCACTGGTCTCCGAGGGTACATATTTACCAACCAACTCAAGTACAAGACATTGGGCCCATTCACTAAATTCCTTAATCCTGCATGTTAAAACATGGTGAAAAGTAAGCTTTTCTTTCTCTCGGAAAAATATTCAATCCAAAACACCAACAACTTAGCACCAGGATTATAAGTTGATGGTCTTTAGCAAAAGTGCTAAACGGAATTTCAGTACTCGAGTATTTTTATTGACCGTTTACAGGGTAAGATCAATTACGAGTCTATGGGACGTACCGATTCAAAAAGTAGTACACAACTGGCTTGCTAAGCAAAGCTTCTCTCTCCCTGGATGCTTCCTCAGAGGAACTTGCTTCTGAGCTCCAAATCTCTTGGAGGGCAGACAAACAATTTGCAACCACCTGATGAAAGAATAGTGCGAAAATAAAATTAAAATAGAGAACATAAAAACATTTTCCACATCGGAAGTAAACAATAAAAAGGCATAGTAACATTAAGAAATGGATAAAGAAGAGTAACCTGAGCATCTGAGTCATTAAGCATAGAATGCTTTAGCATTGCAGGAAAATCTGCATCAACACACGTTGAAGCTGATATATGATACAATTTTAAAACCCCCATTACTGCCACTGTCCTCACATAGTTATTATTGTCCTTCAACCCGGACCCCAGGGGTCCCACCAAATACTCTACAAGATTTGCTACTCGTAACGAACACAAGCTCCTCAATGCAAGCCCTCGAATCATCGGGTCCTCATCCTTGCAATCTCTTTGAAGGAAATTGATGGTCAACAGCGCGAGATCAGGATTGACTTTGGCATAATTCCCAACATAGAGATAACACATCTTCTTCAAGACAATGTCCGACGTTGCTGAGCACATCACCATCTCCCCGAAAAGAGACGAGACGTCGATGCCAACCGTCATGTAGGAGATAACTTTCTTGAAGAGCTCCCGCTTGGAATCATCAATGCCCGGGGCTCGGCTCCCAGCGAGCTGCCGGAGCTGTGATTTCAAGTCGGATACTTCACCTTTCCTGGCCGAATCAAATTTTGGGTATGAGTTAAAGGGGAAAGTACAGGCATAAGCAAGTTTTCTACACTATTAAAACAAAAGAACATAAATCCTGAAAACAATTGATGATTATCGGCTATATGCTACGCTTAGGTACTACAAGGCAACATCGAGAACCACCACTAAACTAATCCAATACAACTCTACTCGTTTTAGATGTGCTTCAAAACCTAAAATCCAAAAAGACACTCTAATTTCCTATTCTATTTTGCCTTTCGAGAATCTTATCAGAAACCAAATAGAGCCACAAAGTTGATGTTTTGCGGGGAGAGAGAGAGAATTTGAATTACCCGGAAGGTTGAGACGGTGAGGGTGACCGCTGAGACTGCGCGGGAGGAGCCATGGCCGACCGGAATCAAACCAAGTTAAGGTTCTCTATAATACGGAGCCGCGGAGGGAGATCTACGGATCTCTTTGCTCTGGAGCAGAGTGATAGACCAGGTCGAGGGCACAAGACTGGGACCTGTCACAGCGAGAGATCGATCGGACCGGGGACGAGGTGCCACTGCCCCATACCAAGTTTTTGAGCGTGTGAAATCTGGTAAAAAAAAAAAAAATGAAATTTGGGGCAAAAGAAAGAAGAAAAAAAAAATGAAATTTGGGGTAAAAGAAAGAAGAAAAAAAAAAAAAAAAAAATTGGGGCAAAAGAAAGAAGAAAAAAAATAAATAAATAATGATAAACTTACCTCTTTAAGTGAGGGAAAATCTAACGGTCGTCTATACTCTATGGTGAGCTTTCTAGATCTGAATGGTTTTAACACATTCTTCTTTTGTATATGACCGACGGGTTCATTGAAGAGGAGTCCGTAGCTACTTTTTGTCGTTTCCAAACATTAAAAACATGGTTATATACAAAATCAGTAATTGAGTTTAAAATTTGCATTAAAATTAAGGTTATTTGCAAAATCAGTAATAAGATTTGGGTGAAATTAGACAAACCGTTTAGGAGCGAATAAAAACGGTGCGTTTTATTCATCCAGATATTTCAAGACTTTTCGCTTCGCTGGTGCAGAGGTGCTACGCCTTCTCCTCCCAAAGTAGGGAGAGAAATTGGAGCCTGGGAAGCACAGTGAGAGATAGGAACATGGTCATGCTTCTTCAGCTTACCAGATTTCAGCCGTCCATCTTTCTGACAAGGCCACCACCTCTTTGCAAAACCCATTTCAACTTTCTACCTAAATTCAAAATACCCATTATTAAATCCACTCTTTCAACAGCCTCCGAATGCACCCACGGTATCGAAATACCGGAGGAAGAGACCCACGTCCAAATTTCGCTTGAAAAACTCTTCATCCCTCCGGAAACAGACATCTCTTCCGATACTTCCACATTGAGCTTGAGTTCGAGAATCTTGAAGGGCTCGAATATTTTGCTGAGTAAGTACGCGAGGGACGCTCAGATTATGCAAGCCGACTTTATCAAAAGCAGTGTAAAGACCCAGGATTGCCCCTCAGATGGACTTCCCGAGTTTGCCCTTGTCGGTCGCTCCAACGTCGGCAAATCCTCGCTGCTCAACTCGCTTGTACGCCGCAAGCGCCTCGCTCTTACGTCCAAGAAACCTGGTGAGACTGTTACTTGGATTGGATTCAGTTTTTTGGGGTTCAAGTGTTTGTATTGGATTCTTGATTTTTATTCGTTTCATTATCATTTGGTTGATTCACTGAACATACGGATGCTCTATAAACTAGCAATACTCCTACAACTATGCAATGTTTTTGGTTCCTCTCGGTAGTTTGATATGTGAATTTGTTACATTTTTTGGAATTAATTGGACTTGGAGGGTGAGACCGTGAGAATGTCTGGGCACTGATACTGGTGACAAATAATTATGTGATTGCAATGTTCACCAACTTATGCTTGCCCTAGTTCACTTTTTGTAAACAGGCCTAGCCGATTAGAGATATTCAAATTTCCTTACACGTGCCATTGCTGTTCTTCTTCACTAATGTGTCTATGTTTCATAAATGTGGCAAGATGAAGAGCTTCGACCATTCCGGCTCACTAATCTGCTGGCCTATCTAATGTTGAAAGGATATCTATATGATCCGATTTTTGCTATTTTTTTTAGGATCAGTGATAGCTGGTACCTGTGGGTCTGCAATTGCTCTTAAGAATGTGAGTTAACTATTCATTTTCCTTTTCTTTCGTTTTTTTGCATTGAAGGGAAGACTCAGTGCATCAACCATTTTAAGATCAACGATAGCTGGTACCTCGTGGATCTGCCTGGATATGGGTATGGCTGAAAATCATGAGTAATTGATTCTTATGAGGTTCTTTGTTTATTTTCTGTACTTTGAATCCATTGATTAGAACAAAATTATTGAAAAGGTAAAAAATGGTACAGGGATAGTACATAAAATGATTGGTATCATATGCTGGTGCTTTTTAGGAATTAAAAAACTCCCAAGCCTTCAAGATGTGGCACTCTTCTGGAACTTGGATCCCTGTCACTTTATCTGTTTTAATTATTCCTTATTTTCCAATATAACATAGTGTAATTTTCGTTAGATAGAAGTTTCTGTAAACAATTTTACTTGCTATTAATTTTTGAACGAGTTATAAAAATCCATGACTTCTCTCATAACTCAGATTTTGTAAGGATTTGTCAATATGATCACCTATCAACCAGATATTGATTCCACTGTTTCCCCTGTTTCTGTTCTAATCATTCAAATGAATTGTTGTGGCATTGTCCATCGTGCATGCTTAATAGGTATGCAGCTGCACCACAGGAACTTCGTATAGACTGGGAGAAGTTTACTAAAGACTATTTCCTGAACCGACCGACGCTAGTTTCTGTGTTTCTTCTCATAGATGCTAGCATTCCTGCCAAAAAAATCGACCTTGAGTATGCTAGTTGGCTGGGTGAGAATCAGGTAATATCCTTTCCTATGACTTGAAATTGGAAAAAAGGAAAGATGTGATCATATTAGATAATCAAAACGAGCAAAACTACATATGTAAACTATGCAATCATTTCCACTTTTTAATCCCTTGTTTACAGGCCTATAAAAAAAAGTCTCGTGTATATTGGCTTGTTTCCCTGCATAGGTTGATGGCTATCAACAATAATAGTCATGGTTTCTGTTTTCCATGAATCACCACCACTCTTTAGCTGTTTGGGGCCCACTTATGGGCCCAAAATAGATTGGCACCACCTATAATTCTAGGCTTGAGTTCCCAGAGAAGTGTTCAGTAAACATTTCTTACTGATTGCTGCTTCTTCTCTTTTCCTCTATTTGATGAATGCGGTTGCTTGTACTCGTCTTGCATCCTCAACTTAACTAGCCAGCATGATTTTAGTTTCTCATTATGCGTGTATCGTAAGCAGATTTGATTCTCTGGTTTGGCATAATCACTTTACGACAGTGTGTATATTTTTTCTCAGATTCCCATGACTCTGATCTTCACCAAATGTGACAAACGCAAGAAGAGAAAGAATGGAGGTAAGAGGCCAGAAGAAAATGTCAATGATTTTCAGGATTTAATACGAAGCTTCTTCCAGACAGCACCACCGTGGATTATGACTAGCAGTGTTACCAATCAAGGTCGTGATGAGATATTACTGCATATGGCTCAGCTCCGGAATTATTGGCTCAAGCACTAAGAATTACATCATCAAGCCTTCCTGTTCTTATTAGGTGTGTGTAATCTTTAAACCTTGCTGTATAGGGTTTTATGGACATTTTTGTTGCTAATGCTCTAAATATCTAAGTGAGATCTTGTTGATTTTGTTGATGTAAATAGATTGACATGTTAAATTTCGCAGCCTCGCATGTTTCTGACAAAGAGGAGGAAAATGCTTCATCTTGACGAAGAAATTGTTGATGCTGCGAAGCCCTCCATGAAGCAGCTGCAAGATCCTAAACTAACCTACAGATTCACGGAAAAAAGGGAATAGTTGGAAGGAAGCTGAATACTGTATAATTAGAGCCTGGAAGTTGTGAAGTTGTACTCCTTAACCATGGAATCAATCCTTTGTTCTTTTGTTATTGTAGAAGTAAATTTTAGTCAAACCTCTAAAATGTTTTATTTTAGTTTTGATCGACCAACTGAATCGTTGCAAACTTGCAGTTAAGTTAAATATATTGCTGCTTGGTTCAGAAGCTCCAGGGAAGAAGAATGAGAAACACAAGTACCGTGAAGTTGGTGGGCCTCAATATTTTAACACAGTAACATTTGATATAAACAACAACATTGAATATGAGGTTTATTTGTTTCTGTATCTCTGCGAATCTTGTCGAAAACATTTAGATAGAGAAATTGTATGAGCCTAATCCACATTTCATGCTTTCTTATAGATGCATTGACCCTCTTACATCGAAATCGAATCCTCAAAACATGGCGTGTCGAGGCAACAATTAAGTCAAGTTCTTAGTTACTTGGTGGGCTTGGGGCCCGATTGCAATGGGTTTCAAAAACAGTCTACCCTTCGCAATCCTACTCTAGCTATCAATAAATAGTCCTAAATTGAAATCGTTTCAGTTCGATTCTAATTGAAACCAAAAGCAATGACAAGCGGCAGCAAGGGTGATTTATTGAGCAGTTCAGATTTATGGTGTTAATGGCATGTTGAAATAAGGTGGGTTGGTCCTTCAGTTAAAATAAGATTACTTATTTATAAGAAGTCCATAGAATTTATGGGATATTTGAGGAATAGGATGAGATGATAAATTTGTGAATAGTAATAAAATAGTTTGAGTTACGATGTTTTATGAGATTTTAAAAAATAAGATAGAAAATATATTTATGAACATAAAGCAGAGAGAGAGACTAGTTAAAAAAGTAATTATCGTTCATAATCAAATGTAGAGCAGCGATAAAGGATAAGAGCATTAGCATTGGATTGGCTATTCTAAACTTCAAAATTTGAAGAATATGTAACTTTTTAACTTTTAACTAACCACTCAACACTTAAAATCTACATTGGATTAGCCCTATAATAATTAAATATTAATATTTTTTATTATTTATATTTCTTTAATAAATCTATATTTTTTATTATTTTTTTATTTTATTTTCCTAATTTTCAATAACTTCCAACAATCATATTCATTTTCATTTTCACAATCCAACAATATATAATATAATAATCTCATATATACATAGATGATAAAATCTCATATGTAAATAAAAATTCCATATATACAATCCATAAAAATGCCACATCTACAATATAATAATCTCAAAATATAACAAAATAACATAAGAGAAAAAGATGAAATTAATAAATAATTGATATAAACTTACAATAGAACTTTTCATATTTGAAGAAAAAGATAAAATTACTGTAGCTCATATTTATGATGAGAAGGAGTTGGCTAATTCAATGTGAGCCAATTTTTGATAAAATAAGTTAAATTTGAAAATGAAAAGCAATTTAAAAAAACCAATATAGATGCTCTCAATCTGCAAAGAATGATCCAAAACTCGTAGTTTGAGAACTCATAGTCATGGGTAGACTAAATATTAGGGAAACAATGGTCGTACGTTAATTGAAAAGATGATTAGATTAGAATAAATGAAGTAGTAGCCAAGTCATATGTATTTGCTGCATGCACTGTCTGATTTCTGACGTCTTATTGATTAATAACCTCCAACCATCGAATCTGATGCAGACTTTGTGACAGTCAATTGAATGGTCCATCTGCAATGTATATGTATCTATCAAACCGTTAGAATAATCAATGTTTTGGACCACATTCAATTAAATGGATTTTAAAACCTCCCCCTGAATAATTAGACGGTACTACTGCTCATAATTTCTGACCATGTGCACCATTTGTATCGTGGAATGATCTATCATTACTTTGTGTTCATCGTGGAATGACCTATCATTAAACAGCTTAGAAAGGACCAAGTTAAGGTTCTTAGAAAGAATTCTAAGTTCTCTAATCTTAAGGTTCTTTTCCCCTGACATACGTAAAATGTTTGACGATTAAGATTGTTTTGGTACGAAAGCCCTTAGGTCTTGTCCTTCAAACAAGCAGCTAATTCGTTCAAGGAAAGCTGCCAACGAAGTTAACGAACTAAGCAATCGAATTACCAAAACAAAGAAGTGAGTCCGAGACCACAGATTGCAATTAATCGGCGGTACTTTCCAATAATCAAACAACTGATCAATCGACTCATCGTGTTCATATTTTCTATTTATCATTAAAGAAAAAAGGCAAAATGACAAGTCTTCAAAGTCATTTTCATCGCTATGCAGGATCGATGGGATTGGAAATAAGCGATGCATGATTTATGACCATTGACCATCCCCACTAGCGAATGACATCTTTCCTACGTACGTACGTATAACTGTCGTTCGGACGATCTTTTTTCCTTGCATTTGTCCTTTTGACCCAAAATATATATTTAGACCACCTCGATCGATCGATCGATCGATCGTGTCTTCGGGTGCTAAATTGTCTGGCCAACAGTCACGTACTGTACGTAATTGAATTAGAGGAAGAAAAAATAAATAAATAGTCATATGGAATTTTTCTTTCAATTTTTATTTTTCAACTTTGATACATCATCATGATCTAACTGGTCTATATATATAGTTTAATAGCCAATGAATTTTATTTTTATTTTTTAACAATAATTAGTCATGTCACGTTAGTAGAATAAATATATATATGTACAGGATAATCAACAATGATGAGATCATAGCAATACTGGAGTTTCTATATATCATTATCTAAGAATTAAACATGAACGGATCGAAATGATCGATCAAGCGGGACAAAAGGTTCAGATGTCATGTCTTAATTCGCCCCTACATCCAGTACTATTATAGAATTGATGGACTTTGAATCAGTTGAATAAATGTTGGGGGCCGATCGAACCAGGTACACGTACGTACATGGTTGTAATTATATTAACCACGTACCATGCATGCATGCATCCTGCTCCCAAAAAGATAAAATAAAAAGGAAATCTAATTGCTCATCCTAGATATGATCATGAGGGGATGGGCTGATCATGATCCTCATACTATATGAAAATTCTCAAGGTCTTACACTTTAATTTTCTTCTAACCAAAAGGGGTAGAAGGGGTATTCGCTAATTGACTTCTCCACCTACATGTGCCGGCCATGATCGATCGATCGATCATCTTTTTATTTCTCATTCTCGTGTATTTTATAATTCTTTTTTCAATCTTGTCAATCAGTCATTTGACACATATATATATATATATATATATATATATATATATATATAAACCACGTTGAAAAATGTTGAGTACTGGAAGATCTAAGATATCAATTTTCATGCCGATAATACCACTTTACTCATCGGTCGGGGCCGGGCACCCAATAATTAGCTAGGGTCTCTTTAAGCTGAAGATAATATATATATATATATATATGGCATTGGCTCAATACATTATGCACGTACATAACTCTTAATTACCATATATATGATCTTCTCCTCTGTCTCTAACAAATGCAGTTGATAAACACAATATTATATATCTTCTATATATAAAAAGTGTGTATGAAACGGAAAATCTTGTTTTAACGGTTTTTCTTGTTTTTTCCGTTAAAGTTAACACCGTTTGTTTTAACGGTTTGACACATAAAATGAAGACATAAATGTTGAGAGAGATAGCATTCAATGTTGTTATATGATTTATTAATCTCATTAATTATAATACTTAATAGTTTATATAATAATAAGTAATTAAATATTAGTTATTATATTTTTCTCTTTTTTCTTAACATATACACGTGTATTAGGTGCATAAGACGTGAATCCCTAAGTATAATATACGTATATTATACATTTCATTAACTCAGATTATAGAGTATTCTAAATTTAAAAATCTCATATAATATATAATACAAGTGTGTTTAATCAAAGTGTTTTTTTTTTCCATGGTAGTAGGACGTAGCTTCCGCTAAGTCATATTCCATACGTGGGCTTGCTATGATAGGCACGTGATAAAGGCCGTGATCCTTGAACTAATCAAGAAAGAGTAAATTCAGCCAACAATTTCAAAATATATTTTATGATTTATATATATGCTATATATAGAAAATATTATACCACAAATTTTATAAAAAGATTATGTTTTAACTTTATGTTGTCCCTGATCGACTCAACCAACAGCAAAATAAGAATTTCAATGTTGTCTCTATTGATTGTCTACAGGATGACATAAATTGATGAATTATAATACAAACATCAAACGACACATATTTTGAACTACCGTTTGTGTTAGACTTTTATTAAATTTTTCGTATATATCTTTGCTAAAATTATAGATGTTATAAATATGTATTGGATTATATGATACTTTGAACTAATTTTTTTATTTTCTCCAATATGCCTTAAATTATTAAGTGACATCAATAATTTTTATAAAATATATATTATTTTTTACAAATAATCATTTCATAAAATTAGATAAACGTGCTTTGCACGTTACTCCCACCTAGTATATATATATATAGTTATCATATTAGCTGTTTTTACTGGGGGTTCAACGAACTAGTACTAGTTATGATCATATAATTGATCTTTATTATTAAAAAGTTATGAAAAAAGCTACCATGCCACCCAAGATTTACAGGTCGGCAATTTTTTTTTTTTTTTTAACTTAATGATTAATGAAGTAATTTTAAGTATATTGGTATATATATTTTTTAAATATTTAAATATTTTAAAAAAATATGAAAAGAAAAATGAAAAAAATGGTTCAAAATTTGAAAGAGATAATAATGAGCAAGTTATTTATTGTTTGGTAATCATATGTTTCTGACACTTTCAAACAGACTGAGGTAGAAATGTCGATTATTTGAATGTTTAAAGATTATGATCATATCTTTAAAAATTTAGAAGTTGTATAAGTATTTTTATCCATTGATAGCATTTTAAAACTTGAATTACATTTCGCATTATCCGTAAAAACACATTTGAGGAAAAGTATCAAGCATACATTTTAGCTTATTTGAGATTAAAAATACTTTAATATATAACATTCAAATAATATAATTTTTCTATTAGAAAGCTTTTAAAACTATTTAAACATTTTTTTAAAACTTCTACTGCAATTCCAGATCAATGAAAATCCCTAATCTGTTAAAGTTAGTGGTTTAAGATTATTTTGGATCTTCTTATAAATTTATAATTATCTCAGATTATCCGGTTGACGGAGAGACGTACGGAATATATCATCGAGATGGGGTATTGAAAAACTAACATGGACAGGACAGGATAGATCATGAAGATCATGATATGTTTACTCGTTTGAAATATATGTGAAGATAATATTGGAGTATTCGACTTTTTTAAGACGTAGGATGAGGATGGAAATATAAGTGAAGACCCATCGATCTTTGCCAGCTTTGACCCCTCACCTTCCCCTAAAATCAGAAGAAAGATGTTAGAAAAAAGAGGACGAAGAAAAGACATACAGATACAGTTTATTCAAAATAATAATAATAATAATAATAATAAAAGGCCCAAAAGAGATCCAATAATGATGACCATCTGGGGGGTCTCATGGGCCATACAAATTGCGTCCAAAGTGTTGCAAAGCTTCCATTGCTGCATGCCGGCTGTTTATTATTTTATTATTATTTATAAATAATTTATTATTATTTACAAAAACAATTCATTATTATTTATAAATTATTTACAACTATTTCAGATAAAAAAACACTTTGATGTTGATATCTTTCTCTTGTAATGTCATTGTTGTCGAGCCAAAGATTCGATTTGTATCATGTTATGCGGTCGGAAAAAACCCCACCTGCACGGCACCAACTGCAAAGTTTAGACACCCCAACCAACACTTCCATTCCATGTATATATATACATAAGAGAATTTTCAAGATCGTTTATTCCAGAATATATATATATATATATATATGTAGTTACATGCACATGCATGCATGCAAACATTTACGCTATTTAGCTTTTGTTGTTGTTGTTTTTCGTTTTTTGGCTAGCCAACTCATGTACGTCTTTTAGACTTTGACTAATAATTGATTTTACGTTTGCTGTCTATCAAAAACTTTACGGCGTACGTAGACGAGTCATGCAAAAGTATTTTTCGTTTAACACAATAAATAAGATGCACGAAATTATTTTAGTGATATACATATATATATATATATGACTGTTTCTCAAATCGGATATTTCTTGTATCAAATATATAATATACTTGGAATATCCTCCGCATATATAGTTTCCTGCATCTTGTTGGGATATTTGGAATAGTTGCTGAAGTTTTCAAATTCTCGATGATCTTATGCATTCTGTTAGTTAGTGACGGTTTTGAATTGTTTATAGTCTTAACAAATTTTGGGATAATTAATTTAGCCACGTTCAAAATACGTACTTTGTTTTCTGATGGATCTTTAAAAATATATATATATATATATATATATTTTAAAATATCAGAATTGTACACGTGACCCGCGAGAAAATCCCCCCATACGTACGGCGTGAACTTGCGGAACGTCTGATCACCCCTAATCAATTTCTTCCTTACTATCTTTTTAGTTATATATATAGCGATCAAATAGCTAGCAGTGCAATATCGACAGTGGGTACAGATGGAATAATGCTAATTATAGCTGTGAAATTTAAAGTGTTGTGTAGTTATTTTAAAAAATAATGATATTTATTATTAAAAAATTAACTAAATTTTATATTTATTTAAAATAATTATACACCACTTGTCACCCAACTGCAATTCTAATGGCAAATAGGTGCAATATTTAATAGTATTTTTTTTTTCTGTTGCAAAGCGGTGGTCCTCCTACGAATTGGATGAAATCATTTCGATAGCGAAAATGCAGGCCAGAAGTAATTAATTAGTTGGTACGTTTTTGTTGCCAAATATATATATACAAGAACAGGCCGGCCAGCCGTAGAAGTACTCTTAAATCTTAATTAAGATTTTCACCACCATCTGCAGAAGTGATCATCTATCATCTTTCCATTTAATCTCAAACGCTTACAATTAATTAATAGAGCTGGCAAATACAAAAAACGACGTAACACTCTCATCTAAATCCCGTGGGAATTAAAAAATGTAAAAGTTAAAAAGTTAAAAGTCACAAAGAGCAAACGACGACCAAACATCGCTGTGATCAATAACTTTTTTTGGATTTTCTGGGTTTTCTATAGTAAGTCATGCCTAATTAGAGACAAAGGTAATGAAAAGATGATGATGTACAAATAGCGCTTAATCAGGTGATCCCTAAAACAAAGACCGGCATCGATTCTTTTTCTTCACTCTAAAAGCCACCGACCTTCCCATGATCACCTAGCTGGTTCGTACGCGCGTGTCACTTGGAAAGAGATGTGCCGGGTCCACCGATTCAACTCTTTCTTCCAACTTTCAATTGGATCAGGAGCAGTACCAGCGTTTTAATTTGATACTCATGAACCATGGAATTAAAACCTCTGGCCTCGCAGGAGTAGTGGTACTACATCGTACATTTACCTCGGCCGGCGGCCATTATCATCATAATTTTTCCGAGTTAGAAGATAGAATTTGCTTGAGAAGAAGAAAGTGAAAATATTGAAGATGACAAAAATGTAAATGATCTCATCACTGATCTCTAGCTAGCTAGTTGTACTTTCTCCAATCAATTTTTATACCTCTAACTGATCGATATCGGCAAAATCAAGATGATGACGACTAGGGCAAAAAGCTCGTATTATGCCTCCAATCATCCATCTATCTATCACTTTCTCAATCGATTTCTACATCTCTAACTCGACAAAATCAAGATAATGACCTTTGCAGATCATCGAGTGCTGAGCCAGCAGCAAAAGACATATTTTGCTTATTAATTTGCCTCCACTTTCCTACACCGTTCGATGTCCTCCGCTATTCTTTTGGCATCCATTGATGCTCCAAGTAGTCCGCGTTTCGTAAACCCCACTGCATACAGCCCACACTCGCCTTTCCAACCATTTGGAAATGCCTTTCGAGGGAACCCATCTTTCTTTGAAAACATTTCTCCCTCCTGACAATTAATCAAGTCCATATATCTCCCCATAATTAGTGATCTGTTCAGCTATATATAGCGCTATAGCAAGGTTTAAGATCATGATCAAGATACTAGAAATAGAAAATATAAAGGGACAGTCCTTAAAAGGAAGATAATGAAAGCTGGTACCTTAAGCCAAGAGGGTACGTTGCTTCTGTATCCGGTTGCTAAAATAATGGCGTCAAATTTCTCTCTTTTCCCATCAACAAATTCTACGGTATAACCTTTTAGCCTCTTAATGCCTGGAAATACCTACACCAACACACAGTGACAGGGTTAGATAAACTAAATTTATAAGGGCGTACTCGAACCACAAATATATATAATATTCGAATGAAAAAAAAAAAAATCTGATGCGCCCATACTAAAGTGGAACAGAAATACACAAAAGTGGGCAAAAGTTTGTCACTTCATTCAATAATTAAAAAAAGCAGTATGCCATCAACAAAAGCGTATCTAGTTAATAATCATTTGACAAAATATAGTAAGATCTATGAAAATCTACAGGCAAAAAAATATATAAAGTGGGGTTTGATTCGATACAAAGGCAAGTACCTTAATGTCTCCACTTTTGATCTTGGCGAGCGTTCCAACATCTAACACTGGGGTCTTTCCGGACAGATTTTTGAGTTCAAGGGGACCTAAGTGCGGCCGGTCCAATCCAAATCTTGCAGTGTTGCCGAGCAAGAGCCATGACGCGATTAGCAGGATCCGATCGACAAGGCGCATGGGCAGCCACTTGAGCAACCACATCGACAGCCCAAAAGTTGATTTTCCCAGCATCTCTTGTGGTAGGACGTGCACCTTCGAACCAACAAAAAAAAGGGGGGGTTTCACCCAAAAAGCTAATTGATGAAAAGTGACCAAAAACTGAAAACAATAAAAGATGGAGTTGATGTATGAGCAAGCCCCTTATTTTCCTACAGCGATCATGGACCTAATTTTGCTGGCCTACAGGCCATGCTTCTCTATGTTTAAGGATTGTTTCTGACCAATACAGCGCATGCTCGAGAAAATGGGAATTCCAAGAAAGTGAAAAGATGGAAATATTATATTTTCCAAGATCATGCTTGATTATATATGAATAAACCGTTGGAGTGGAGCTTGAACCTGATCAAGCTTCAACGCACAGAACAGCCATAGATCATGAAATGAATGTTGATCCAGGCATTGCACGAATAGTGTACATGGGAAACAAAAAAGCAGGGAAATGGGGTTACCCTGGTTATTCATCATGTTTGAAGACACTGAAAAACCCATCGCAGACTACCTTAAATTTTAATGCAGTTATTTATAAGTTTCTGTCCTTCATTTGTGGAAAAACCTTTAATACAAAATGAAAGAACAAACAAAAGAAACCTAGAAATTCTTTTCAAATTGTTTTTATTCTTATGAAGTAAAAATCCTGTGGCTTGGAGGGACAAATTAATAAATTACTAAACAAAATCAAGAACTTTTTCTTTTCTTTTCTTTCCGAGAAAGATAGAAGGAAAAGAGATCTAGAGAGAAAGGACATGGGTAATAATACTTACCGAGTCTCTGACCACAATAGAGGGCTTAGCCTTATGGTTGCAGAGATCCAAACACACCTCCATGCCTGAATTCCCACAGCCAACCACCAAAACTTTTTTCAGTCTAAACTCATCCCCGCTCTTATACAAACTTGTATGCCGGATTGGCCCTCCAAATTCCCCTATTCCATCTATCTGCGGCACCACTGGCTCTGCATTCTCCCCCGTCGCCACGACCAAACAGCGGCAAACATACTCTGTATCACCTTTGAGTCCCGCACTCTTCACGCGCCAAAACTTAAGGGTAGAATCATACTTCGCATGTGCCACAGTCTCATTGAACCGCGGCTTAATATCAAACGTGGCGGCATAATCCTCCAAGTACTTAATAAATTGTTGCTTACTAGGGTAAGTAGGGAAATCACTCGGGAAACCCATGAATGGAAGCTCGCAAAACTGCTTTGGCAAATGAAGTCGAAGACGATCATAGGTCTTGAGCTGCCACAACGAAGCTATGCAATTGAATCTCTCAAGAACAACGTACGGGACACCCCTTTCTTTGAGACAAGCTGCGGTCGCGAGTCCCGATGGCCCTGCGCCCACGATCACCGGCCCGTCAACGTACTCGCATCGTGACGACGATTGCCTGTTCGCTTTCTCTACAAACAAAGGATCATGAACTTGTTTTCCTTGTATCTCTCTCAAGCACTGCTCCATGAACAATGCAAGAACAGAACAAACAGTGCAAGGAAATGGCTTGGCTAGATTGAGGTTCTGAGCTTCAATAGGCCGTGGTTGAGTTCAAGAAAAAGAGCACCAAGTGAAGAACACCATACCATTTGGGATATCTGACTCTCTAAATATGTTTCTGATGATCTTTACGGCTCAAGAGTGTTTCTCAGGGATGAGGCTGATCAGACTAGGTGGTAATTTTCTTTCTTATCTAAAGGAAGATTAGGCTCGTTAGGGGATTCCTTGAAATTTGGAGTAGATTAGAAGGGTCTTATCCACTTACGAGAATGAGTATTTGGTTTTATTTTTGAATCTGTGTTGTCCAATGGAGGATTAAGCGGAGGCATGAGCAACAACTCGGGGGCAAAATCAGCATTCAACAGATACAGCGCACAGAGAGAGAGAGAGAGAGAGACTAATATGTATCCATATATATATATATAGAGTTTTGCTATATACAAACACAGTCACGCACTAATCTGTGTATCAACACTGATTTATTCATACTTAAAATTTAAATTAACACTGTTTTCAATAAAATTTACTTTTTAACTAATCACATCATATTAGTGTACATATTAATGCACAATTATACTTGTAAATATATTTTTTCCATATATATATATATATTCCTTTCGTTCTCATTAATATGAAGGAAGGCTCAGTGGGAAAGGGAAGCCATACATGCAAGTGGGGATGAAATAAATATATACATATATGTACATTTTAATAATATATTAGCAACGAGCTACAGTCCTGTCCTCTTTTCTTTTCTTTTCTTTTTTTATTTTTAAAAAAAAATCCTTGTTGTTCAATCCCTTAATTAAGGGAATTAGAAGTTTGATTAGGCGTGGATCAAAGGAAATTATTCACTGTGAGAATTCAATTCTAGGTCAAAATTCTAAAATGATCTGGAAGATAGCTGTTGTAACTTTCTCCTCCGGACCAACTTGGGCTAGGTGGAGTGTGACTTGTAACCAAGATGTCATCCACGTTAAGATATTGTCAGATACTGTGTGTAAATGTCGAGAAAAAAAAAAAAAAAAAGTTAATTGTAATCATGGAAAAGTTGCCAAGACAGGCCGTAATAATTCAGGAAAAAAATGTTCAAACTAGAGAAAATTAAAAGAAAATTGAAAATTCGAAATGATCAAAGATATATACGACACTTCAGTTAATGATCCAATGGATCGAAAGCTAGGTGTTCAAAACGTCTTAGCAGAATTCTATTCTTTGGAGGCCGGATCGTCGTTTTACTTTCTTTCTTGTTTTATAAGTCTTGAACCATCGTTTGAATGCAATGTTGAAATTGGTGGAAGTGCTGGAATATTGTATATCCCACTTACAATAATAAGAGTAATACTATATACTAAATTATCATTTCATTTTCATCATATTATATAAAATATTACACATTTATTACAATTAGATGATAATAAATGTATCGCATTTTACATAATAAAATAAAAATGAGATAGTAGTATAATGTATAGAATTTTACTGATAATAATAATAGGGTAATGATCATAGCCTTATACTTTATTTACTACTGTTTCTATTCAACTATTTTTTTTTTTCTTTTTGCTCATTGAATCCGAATTAAAATTCTCAGAACATGGCCTTATTGTATAATCCAGAAGAAAATAATTCCAATCAACTAACATAATCATGTAATCTAATTAAAAATAAATTAAATTTTATAAAAATTGACATTGTTTTGCTCTTTGAGTCAATATTTATAAAATTGAGTGTATTTTTAATTAAATTATATAATCAATTTTTAATTAAATTACATGATCATCTTAGTTAATTAGATTTATTTTTTTTCTAGATTATGCAAGTAGGCCATATTTTAGAATTTTAAATCTAGATTCAATCAACAAAAAGAAAAAAATAAATAAATAATGGTAAACGAGGTGTAAGGGTATAATTATCTATAATAATAATGGCTGTTAAAGTTAACGGCAGGAGTAACGGTGACGAAGGTGCTAACGGGCAGCGGATTGATGAATTGGTTACTGAGAACTAACGACATTAACGGATCGAAAAACGCACTTACAACATGAGTAGCTCAAGTACGTGGACGAGGTTGGGATCACGCAGGATTTAACAACGGCGAGGGAGGACATGAGTTGGTTTCGATTTATGAATAGTATCCCATACATGTCATGATGTCATTTTGCAGAAATTAGAATGTTACGGCCAATCTTCTATGATCTCCATTAATTAATTCCTTGTGACACTTTATAATTATAACTAAGATCTTTCTTTGGATCTTAATTAGTATATTCTAATTCCCTTTGTGGGTGAAAAATCATGATTTCCGCATCTGCCAAATTGATCTCTACCTGTGGATCTTTCTCTGCATGTAGCTGATGGATTGATGTTGGTCAGGACTGCTGTTGGTGGATGATCATGATATGGTCTTCAGGTCCTGATGATGATTGATGAATTTATTTTGTCTTTTACATTTTGGCCAACTTTGAATGGATTTCATGAGTGTTATTGAATTCATTTGCTTTTTTTGGTTCTAGTACGTCGACAGATCATCAGAAGAAAAGTGAGGGAGAACATTGATATATGGCAGGGTTGGTGATTGGTAATCATGTTCTGCAACCTGGATCAAACGGCTGAAAACCCTTTAACTTCACGATCATTCATATACTATTCCAAGTTCAAAATTTAATGTCATTTGACTCATTCATGCATTTATATTTATGTTTCCTATCTATGACAAATCAAAATTCGCACTGCTCAAAGATTCAACAACCCCGGCCCGAAGAACAACAATCAGAAACCAATGAAGAATTAGGGAATTGTTACTTTCTTGAAGAGCAAGGACACGCCACATGAGCCTCTCCCAAAACCCTACGTACCTGATCATTGGAAAATATCGACACAGAGAGAGAAAGAGAGAGCTCTACGGAAATAAAGATCATGACTTGTTTAATATAGGACCACCAGTAGACAGGACAAATCAATGTACGTACGTACGTAGCTGGTTTATGACTACGTGTGCTGATGAAAGCATATCCTCACTCCTCTAATTTCATATTTAACTCATGATTTATATGATACTCTTTCTCATTAATTAATTAATTAATCCTCCCAATCCCATTTCTTGATGTTCACTTTCTTTTCTTAAAGTCCTCTCTTTAGTCTTTAATGATCGATCATCCTATGCATTCTCATTATGCTTTGATGCCCGATAGATTTGAATCATTACTACGAGTTTTCCTTATATTTAATATCAGTTCTTGATCATTTAACCCATAAAGAAAAAATTTTAAAAATAAAGGGTTAAGTATATGATTTGACGTGGCATATCTTATACAAAGTTGAATGAGTCACAACTCTGTACTAAGACATCGGAAGGAGGTGATCTAAAGACTATATTTCAAAGGTTTGTTAAGTAATTTAATATTGAATCATTAATAAGTAGAGTCATTAGAGACCTATCGTTGTATTAGCATCGATAGAATGAATTGTCGTAGAGATTGAGTGCCGAGGCAAGAGATTTAATGTGTGCAATATTGACATTACCTCTCTTCCATTTATGAGCTGTTGTATTTTTCCTCAACGGTGTGCTTGGCTTAATAATTCAGCTTCACGATTCAGTGTTTGTGATAGATTTGGACACTTAACATATATACATGTCACGATCCTGACAGAGGCTTTTAAAAATTTCCCAGCCACCGTGGGGTCTGGGATCATGATATTATACCTCACTAATAGAATTGAAGTCTTTCATAATTGCCCACTTTCTTGGTTAGGAGCACCCATAAGGTCTTCATCAGAGGCTTAAACTGGAAAATACATACATCCAGTGGAGCCATTCCTCTAAAGTTATTTCGATTAAAATAAATGAAAAATAAAATGGCATAATCTTGATGATCAAATCTTAGTGTAGGGTCGTCAATATTATATTATTTTTTATAAATAATTTAGAAAAAATAATGTGTCAATTTTAATAATTTAAGGTATAAACTTTAAAACATGAGGCTGAAAATTATATATTTTCGTAAAAAAAAAAAAAAAGTGATAAAAGAAAGAAAAAGAAAACCCAAGGAGAGAGATGAAACCTAAAATGGAAAAGAAGAAAGGAGATCCATGATAGTAGTAGGAATAGTAAAGATTAGCAACTGTGCCGAAAGCATAAAGTAAAGAAGAATGGCGTAGCTTGTTTTGTTTTTTTTTTTTTTTTTTTTAAAAAAAAAAAAAAAAAAAGGAACAAGAACAAGAACAAGAAACACATAGGAAAAGTGATGGGACAGAGGCCTATCTCCAATTTACAGGGAAGAGGTTAATAGGGTTGCTTATTTAGAGCAAAAGAACAATTGGGAGGGATCAAAACGGTTGGTCTCTAAATTTAGTAACATATTAGTCCCTCTCAAATGGGAGCCAGCAAACAGCATTATAAAATCTGACCTAACATATATATTTATTTATATTATATTACATATATATAAATATTGGTGTAATTAATGCTCTATAGTTTATATGCCAGATTGCCAGTGCTTTCTTTGTAATGAGAGAGAGAGAGAGAGAGAGAGAGAGAGAGAGATTTGTAATGTGAGTGAGAGAGAGAGAGAGAGAGAGAGAGAGAGAGAGAGAGAGAGAGAGAGAGAGAGGGGCCATGGTATTAAGTTGAAGATGGGGCCCATGAAAAGGGAGAGGCGGCCAACAAAAAGGAGCTTTGAGAGCCCAAACTAACCAATGATTTGGGCTTCCTTAAACCACGCGTATCCTCTCAGACCAAGACCTACTTATGCCGGCCTCATTCTTTAACTTCCTCTGTTTCTTTTGTGCCTATCTATGTGCTTAGTGCTTTCCCACGCTTAACCCGTGGCGCGTAAACCTCTATCCTCTTCAAAGGCAAAACTCATTTAGGTAGGTGATGCTTGAAGGGAATATCAGCAGACCCGCGAAGTCGAAATAAATTTATCTGCTTGATGCAATTACAGTCAAATCTGAACAAATATAAAGAGTATCTTTTTCAAAGTTCTTATTTGGATTTCAAAAGGTGGTTTAAGTTTAAAGTCACTTATAATTGAACAGAAATAAGTACGATTTAATATTGTTAAAATAAGTATTAAATTCACACGAACAGTTATAAATATTATAAAATTCAGACTGTTTTAAATTCTAAACTCGAACAAAAAATTTTAAAAATTTTGATTCAAAGCATCTAATCTTCTGCTTTTAAGTCGTAGAGCATATCACATTCACGTATGATTACTTTCTTAGAGTCTTAGACCCTCTAGACTGGTCACAATCTTCCTCTAAATTGACATTGATGATCACAATTTCTTTTGATCTCTCCACTAACCCCCCCCCCCCCTTCTCTCTCTTGTTTGTTTGTTGTGACGAAAAATCCAATAAAAAATAAATATAACTTTATATGGATTTCAAAAAGTTTAAGGTAATTTATAATTGAAGAGAGATAAATATAATTTAATATTGTTAAAATAGTCAAAAATTCACACGAACAGTTATAAATATTATAAAATTCATCGACTGTTTTAAATTCTATACTCGAACAAAAAAATTTTTGTTCAAAGAATTTATTCTTCTACTTCTTTTTTTAAAGGAAAAAAAGTCGGAGAGCATATTATATTCACATATTATTATTGTCTTAGACCCTCTAGACTGGTCACAATCTTCCTCTAAATTGACATTGATGATCACAATTTCCTTTGATCTCTCCCCTACCTCTCTCTCTCTCTTGTTTGTTTATTGTGACGGCAAACCCAATAAAAAATAAATATAACTTTATATGGTCGATTACGAATGCCCACTTTACCCGATGAACATTTAACTTTGTTGGATAACTTTTTTATTTAAGAACATTGGAAGGTTTGGTTCCACTTACAAGTGTTTAATACTTTTTAACCACCCTTTTATATTTTATAAAATTTCTTGCACCCAAATCTTATTTCTCTAATGAGTTTTGCACCTTATTTCTCTAATGAATTTTGCCAGGTACAAGCACATTTCGTATATCAATTCGCATACCGATGATTTTTTTTATTTTAAAAAAAAAATTAAAGAAGAAAAAAATCTTCTATCTCATAAAAATTATTTCTGTATTTAATTCACATCATTTTATTAAACATATATTTTACATATCAATATCAGTGCACGAATTGATACACGAAGTGTGCTTGTAAGAAGAGTTTTCTTTCTCTAATTCTTTAGTCATCATAAACAATGCATATCTTGTTTGCATAGCCCACATGAAACTTAATGATTGGCAATCACCATAGTGCTCTTAGAAGCTTCACCAACATCTCTAGCTATCATGTAATCTTATTTGCAATTAATTGGTTATTAAAAAAAAAAAAAAAAAAACCTTAGCACTAGCTACTTTGGCACTTAGTCAATTTACCAGTTGATTATATTCAACATATTATTACATTGAAGATGTTTTTTTCTCGCTTATAAATGATGATAATCCGACTATAGAGGCCCTAGCTTAGCTATATATATCGTGGTTTCATCATATTAAAGCTTCACTACAAGAAAAAATAAATAAATAATGAAATAAAGAAATAGAGGAAATATTATCTCCTACCCATATGGAAGGAATCTCACGCAGAAAGTGCCAATTGATGCATGGTTCCACTACAACTATAACCTTTATTAATTATTTTTCCTCCTACAATATTATTCTATCATTGATCTACATTCTCCTAAAAGAATTTTCAATCCGCCGGCCCCCATATTGTTGAAAAGAATAGGAACATATATATCATATTTGTTGCAAGTAGACCTCATGATCACGCAGAACTGCTCGATCCAAAGCAAAATTTTCAAAATTTTCTTTTCTAAGATAAATGAGAAGTGGAGGCGCGACTAGCGTTGCAATCCTCCCAGAATGAAATTGTCAAATTAGTTATACTGAGAATCGACCCGAAAATAATAGGTCTACATCTGTACATATATATAGTAAAGTACTCTCGTTTAAAATATGATTGTGAAAAGAATTATGTCTATCATTACTCATTTAGAATACCACAAACAGATCAACACATATCTTTTGCGACAAATTGCAATTATGTCTCTTATTTGCTATACAGTTTTTTTAATTTTATCAGTTCATTGTTTTCATAATTTAGGGTTTCATTCGAAGCAGAAAAATAAAAAATAAAAAAGTTTTAATTTCGAATATTAAAAGGAGTAACTAAATGAGAAAATTAACCAGTGATTACACCCATAATTGTCTAAAGAAAACAAAGACCCGCGTGATAACTTTAACGTAATAAAGTAGTACTCTAATTTGTAGGTTTTAGTTGACAATCTTTTGCATCTCACTTTGATTAGACATAATTAAACCAATATAGCATTATGAAACGTACTTAATCCTGTGGATTTAATTAATTAATATAATCAATCTAATCATCATGAAATTAAGTGGGCCTGTGCTGCGGCACAAGTAAAGCAGGAATTAGTATTAATTAAAGCATTATCACTTTGGAAGTACTTGAACTATAAGTAAAAGTTCAAGAACTCGAATATCGGACGTGATCATGTATATATATAATCTGATATATATGTCAATGGGGAAAGATCGATGGTGTCGCAATAAAAAGTCTAAAGATGAAAGTGACTTTCATTGTGAAGTCTAGACCCGTTTAAAATGTATGTCCCACTCCCTTTCAATTCCGAGAACATGGAGAAAAAATTAAAAATTAAATAAATAAATAAAAATTTCCTTTCCGAAAGTGCTTTCATTTGTTAAAAGCAGCTGCATAATCAACATTTTACATAAATGCTTTAGTTATAATGATATTTTATTAAAATAAATTTAAAAATTGATATGGCTTGATATTATACGTTAAATTATAAAATTATTTTTACTTTAAAATAAATGTAACGTATCATATTAAATTATATCAATTTATAAATTTATTTTTATACAATCTTGTATTTCTTAGATAACGATGACATTAGGGGTGCTACCCTCCCCGCACCCCGCCCCGCATGGTGCGGGGGTGGGGTTTTCCCATCAGTCCCCCGCCCCCACATCCCGGGGGCGGGGTGCAGAGTGGATGCTCGCCCCACCTTACTTTATTTTCACTTTAATTATGAACTACATTTAATTATATTTAAAAATTATTTCTAGATCTAAATGTGATAAAAAAATATATTTTTAGATCCAAATTGTAAATTTAAATTTTGTAAATATGACTATAATTTAAAAATTATGTAGTTTTTAAATTTGTTAATGTATAATTTGTAAACAAGTCTAGCAAATTGTAATATATATATTTATATTTATATATATACAATTTGTAAAATATAAAGATATATTTATATTTATATATATAAACATATATTTATGTTTATATATATATAATATATATGTAGGAGGCGGAGCGGGAGAAATGCGGGATGAGGTTGGGCCTTCCCCGCCCCCCGCCCCCGCTAGGGGGACTAGATGGAGCGGGGACGGGACAAACGGGAGCTGGGTAGTGGGGTGCAGGGCCCACTGCCCACCCCTAGATGACGTAAATAGAATATAATCTATAAAGCAAGCAATTAGGAAAAGTATAATATAGGCCGGTTGTTGACTTGTATAGTATACTAGGGTAATGGTTTAACTCGGAAGAAGTTAGATGCCTTCTTTCCCATTTTTTTAATAATTTTACCTCTTTCTTAATTTGTATGTGTGTATATATATATATACACGTATTTTAATCCTTAGAGAGAGATTGAATGTAAAGAAGTTGATTTGGAAATTGATCGATCTAAGATTCTATATGAAACAACTGTAAAGATAATATATCCCCAAAAAATGCCCTGGAATCCACTTACATATATACTAGCTAGTTGTCTTCGTTGCTTTCAGTGCAAAATGTGCATGCATGGTTTCAAATCAGTTTTGTGCAAGCTACACTAATCATTTTTAAAAAAAAGTGAATGACTATAGATTCATATAAAAATAAAATTAATTTTTTAAAAATAAAATTTTCTTATTTTTAAAATAACTGCACAGTACTTGTATACTTCACAACTGTATATAGCATTACTCTTCTATCATATATATGAATTAAATATGTGTTATAGAAATAAAAATTTTATTTGTAAGTTAGCTTGCAAAACATACCCTTTATTTAATTAATTTGACAAGAATTTAAAATTAAAAATTAAAAAAAATTAAAATTAAATTTTTTTACAAATAATCAAATCTTGCTATATCAATAAATACAGAGGATATGGTTTATACATGATTTTTTTAACGAGATTTGGATAAAAAGAATTAATTAAAGTAAATTATTACAACAATTAATGGTGCGATTAGAAAAATTGGTAACATGGGATCTGCCTAAATATTAAAAAAGTAATTACTGTGGATTCGTTTTCAACTAACCACATGCAGACTAGTTGAACAAATAAATTCCACAGTTTTGATGCTCTATGTCATAGAACAATAGGCTTTGATTGTCCATATGTGTGTGTGTGCGGGGGAGGACTTTGGATACATGGAAATTTTTGTGGGTTCTTCTCTCCCTAATGATTGCATATTGCCCTATTAAATAAGTTCAAATGAAAGCTTTTAAAGCCTTTTTAAACAAAACAAAACACTTTATGTTCCATCAAGTATCATTGTGCAAATAAGATAGTATCTCTTTGACAAAGACATGATGTGTAATAAAAATTATATAACTTAATCCAATCAATCTCTTAAGAGAAAGCTCCAAAGATCAATGTGAGGAGAGGACCTTACGACTTACGAGAAATATTTCTTCCATCCACCCACATGGAGCAGCTGTATAAGGGACAGAATCAGTGTGGTCATCACCTTCATTTCTTTGAACCTTTTTCCCCCACTTTTCACGAGCCCTCTAGCCAGTTTAGTTATAATTCAAAGCTTGATTAGACAGTTTGTGGGGGATGAAGCCTTTTTCCATGATCTAAAGCACAATTGTCCAAAACCCTTTTTCTTGATTCGAAGAGGATAACTTTTATATATATACGTGGTTTATTTGTACATCACCACTACAGATCTCAACTTGTTCATAAGCTTACTCAACATTCATTTTGCTCATCAAGTAATGAATATTTCCAAGGTAACAATTCCAACTTTTGAAAGATTTTTATAATTCCAAAGTACCTACACTTATTAGCCTTAAAATATATAATTAATCCATATTAATTTCACAGATTATCTTTTATATTTTTATGAGAAATTAAGTACAAAATAGCATTCATTCATGTGATCCGTTAGCTTTATTTTATAATAAAATTAACTTTACAATCTACCGTAAGTACATACCATATCAAATAATGTCATTTTATGAGTTTACTTTTGTGTAATTCATTTGTGACTAAATTTTATCTCTAAAAAATATTAAAAAAACATAAAGTCTGGAAATAAAACATTTGTACAGTAGATTTTACACCATAAAGCAGGACCACTCCGCACGTGAATCCATAAGTAAATGCTTTTTATTTTACCTTTGAATCTTACCATGTGCTTGTAATAGTCTTGAAACATGCAGCATGCTTGCCCACAATGTCCTTAAAGGCCACCCAAGAAGCAAGCCGATGATGATTGAGTTTGAAGACTAATCTAAAGAATACTAATTTTGGGTTGGGAGGAGAAGTTAGGTGAGTTGATCGAGACATTGATCATCATCTCGTGTGCAAAGCCTGAATGATGATGATGATATCCACCAACACCACCATGAACACCTTTCTCCTGATCATCATCCTCTCTATTTTCAAATGGAAAGTTTGTTAACCAAACATCTCAGCGAACAAATCTCTCTCCCTATATATATAATATGTTGTGCCTACAATCTTTAGGTCCTGTTCTCTATTTTCCAATAAGAAGTTTGGAAAGTACAACACAGTGAAAACTATTATGATGTCCACAATATTCTGGCATGCATCTATATTGGGTCGCGTTCACACACTCTTGGTTGTAAGTATTCCCAGCCAGTTATCTCCACTCTGTTTCCAACATTGATGGTGACAAAGATCCCATCTTTTTTTCCTTTTACTCACGGAAAAAAGAAAGAAAAAAAAAACAGACAAATCCACAATGATTTGCATATGATAAAAATGGAACAAGGAATGGGCAGATAAAAACAACTAATCATGACCGACACAAGGAATTAATTACCTTGCTCTTTTTGTCGCTTGTTGTTTGGTTTCCCAGTACTATCATTAATTTACTAATTAAACTTGATATTAATTTCTATATATATTTGGAATTATATATACGTGCAAAGATCCCATAAATTAGTATGAAACTATTTGTTAAGGAAACCGCCCCACCAATACTTGTTTGCCAAATAACCCCGAAAGAATGTACTCTCTCGTGAACTACCTATCTAGCTATAAAGGAAGCTGGAAACGAGGACATGTCTTTTTGAAGTAGTGGGTGAATGACACCATGCCCACCAAAGATTTACCAACATATATAACAAGAGGCCGTCTTATTAGCCATAAAATTATAAACAAAAGGGAAATAAGTGGGAGAAAAGGATGTTTTTAGATACACCTGACCTGAATCAAGATGTTGCAGCCTGCATTCCAAGATTAGAGAGAGAGAGAGGAAAAAAAAGATGAAGATAGTGCGCTAGCCCACCAAGGTGATAGGATCAAATTAAGCCTTTGAAAATGAAACCCGGCCTACCCCAATTTTTTTTTTTTTTTTTTTTAAAAGTGCACAGCTAGGCTAGCCTGCCAAGCATGGCTTCATCATCACGAATCTCTCGAGTTTTTACCAAGCAATAAGAAAATTCAAAAGCTCAGAGGCTCTCTAGAATGTGTTTGGTACCGGTTGGTTTGGCTCAACTCGATCAGTAATTGTACGTATATATGGAAATTATACGGAGATGATACTGTTGCAGCTTTTAAAATCTGACCCTAACAAGCTCTATCTAGGTATGCCACACGCACTTTCACTTGGATCAAAACTCAAATATGCAATGCAATTTAGGTCGTGCATGCGTAACCTCGGGCTTATTGGAGTAAGTTTTACACAAACTTTAGACCCAGTTTTATGCCTGGACATTGGTGGCAAATTTTAATTCCCTCGTGGCCCACTAAGCTTGTTTTGGGCCTTGATGTACTGACGTTTAAGTGCCCATATTTATGACAGTCATTTTGCTGGCCCAGACCTGGCTGGCTTGGTCTGTTATCAAAGTCTCAAAGACAGAGTCGTGTGACCCAGCTTGGGCCGACGCAATCTATTTGTATACTAATTAATGTATGCGAGTTCCACTACTTATAAACTAATGTCAAGGAAGGTGCACGTGTGTCCAGTGAAAAATACAAACTTATTATAATAAATATTTATAATTTCATATGCTCTTATAAAAATATAATTATTTAGGGCTGAGCACCGATGTAACCGGAGTCGGATTTGGCCTCCTCCGACTCCGATTCCGACTTTGTTTGAGGCCGAATCCGACCTCTGACTCTCACTCCGCTCCAACTCCGACTTGACTTGTCGGAGCGGAGTTGGAACGGAGTCGGAGTTGAGCTTTTTGTTAGGCGTTTTTATTGGGCTATTTTTTAGACTTTTTTTCTTAATCTAATTAACATTTCAATTTTACAATTTACAACTCTAATCGGATTTGGGCTTTTATATCAATTTTTTTTTTTAAATAGAATTTGAGATTTCTAATTTATCTAACCAAAATTATCACATTAGAAAATAAAACTAAATTCAAAGTCCATCACTATAAAAAATAAAACTAAATTCAAATGTGCAACCAAAATTAAAAACTAAATTAAAACTAAATACACACATTAAAATTACCTGACCAAAATTATAACCTAAAATTAAAAATACATAACCAAAATTACAACCTAAAATCATTCATTCAAAATTACAAGTTAAAAAAACACAACCAAATCTAGCATCCCCATGCTATTGTCATTTCAACAACAACAAAAAAAAAACAAAATAACATAAAGCCAAAAACAGCAATCATCTAACCCATCCAAATTCCATCATCTATCCTCCCAAATTATCCAATCAACTCATGTCTCATCATCCATCAACAAGTTCTAATTCCAACATCAATAAGTTACAATTTACAACTTGCAATAATAGAACCAATATAAATTACAAAAAATGTCATTTTTCAACTTGTGCCTAAAAGAAAAAAGAACAAAATTAGTAAGGAAATAAGATACTATATAAATTTATAAAAATAAAAAAATAAAAATAAAATTGAAATAAGATACCAGAAACAAAATTGTCAATCCTCTTCACGAAGTATGCTGGCCATAGAGTGTGCCGCTCAACAATGAACTCGAGTGAACTCAGGCAGAGTGTGCCGCTCGACACTGAACTCGAGCGAACTCAGGCAGAGTGTACCGCTCGACGCTGAGCTCGAGCGAACTCAGGTAGATTGTGCCGCTCGAAACTCGCTCTATACTTCGCTCGAGCGAACTCAAGCAGAGTGTGCCACTCGACATTCACTCGAGCGAATTTAGGCAGATTGTGCCGCTCGAGCCAATGTTCTAGATCACTTACAATTTAGGGTTTTGAAGCGTCTCCTTTGATTGAAACTATAAATAAAACAACTTAACTTCTGTTCTAGTTTGCAAATTCAACAAAAAAGAAAAAAAAAACAACAAATCTAATGCATATTAGCTGTCGACCTCACGATAATCAACAACCAACAAACAAATCAACAACCAAACCCATAACAGATAAAAGATAAATCAAAAATAATATCGTGGCGCCATTGGAGATACCGGATTTCAAACCCATATCCATGAATCAAATACTAGAGAGAGAGAGAGAGAGAGAGAGAGAGAGAGAGAGAGAGAGAGAGAGAGATACCGAAGAAGCTGTTGGAGGCTGGGACTGCGCCGTTTCAACTTTCGTGGGGGCTGAGTGACTAAGTTTGAAGTATATACCCTAATCAAACACTATCAAAGATTCAGACTTCAATGTAGGGGGGGAGTATAATTAAACTGGTTTGGCAACCAAAACAGAGTCCAACGACGCCGTTTGGGCTCTGTTTTGGTATTTTCACCCCCCTTTTTTTTTCAACTCTAAATCAAATATTAATTTTGTTTTAATACTATATATATTAACTATACTATTATATATAATATAACTATATATTATATAAGTATAACTATATATATTATATAAGTATAAATATATATAGTCTAATCACTCTAGTACTATACAGTACATATATATAGTTATATAGCATATTATATATATATATATATAAACTATACAACATATATAATATTATAATATATAAAATAAAATAAGATATTTGATATTAAAATAAGGTATAGTAACTTATATAGTAACTTATAGTTAATTAGTAATGTATATTAACTATATAAGGTATAGTTATATAAAATATGTAAATATATATGATTAATGTATAAAAAATAAATAGTGTAGTAACTATATATTATATAAGCCCTTAATATATATAGTATATATATAATCTATAATTATATATAATATAACTATATATTATATATTAACTTATAGTAAACTAGTAATGTAAATTGTCAAAATATAAAATAAGCTATAGTAACTTATATAGTAACTTATAGTAAATTAGTAATGTAAATTAACTAAATAAGGTATAGTTATATAAAATATATAAATATATATGATTAATGCATACAAAATACATAGTATAGTAACTATATATTATATAAGCCCTTAATATATATAGTATATATATAATCTATAATTATATATAATATATACAAAATACATAGTATAGTAACTATATATTATATAAGCCCTTAATATATATAGTATATATAATCTATAATTATATATAATATAACTATATATTATATATAATTTATTGACTTATAGTAAACTAGTAATGTAAAATATAAAATAAGCTATAGAAACTTATATAGTAACTTATAGTAAATTAGTAATGTAAATTAACTATATAAGGTATAGTAATTAGTAACTTATAGTGTAACTATATTAACTTATAGTAACTTATAGTAAATTAGTAATGTAAATTAACTTATAGTAACTATATTAACTTATATTATTCATTATAATGTTTATACATTATTATTTATTAGATGTTAATATATTGATAACACATATTTTTATAAAATATGCACAATATCGGAGTTGGAGTCGAAGTAGAAGTCGGAGTCGGAATCGGATTTTTGAATTTCTGCTCAGCCCTATAATTATTATATAGTATTTACTTAAAATAATTACAAAGTGTAACAAGAAAATGATTGTATGAAATACAAATATCAATATGATGGAACATAAATTGACATTAAGAGAAATATATAGTCTAAAGCATCTTAGTTACATAGGTAAAATTTTATCGATGTAGAAAAAATGGGTTTGTTTCAATGCAAATTCTTTTAACAGCAAATAGATTTAATAGTTTTTTTTAACCACAGTACAAATGATCAATTGCTAACAATTTTATTAAAAAAAATTTTAAAAATATTTGTTAATCTATTTCATTTCTCAAAGACACTATAAGAAATAAAAAAAATGCAAAACATTAATTGATTTTACATTCTCATACTTCTCAAAGTAAAATATTAACAATGAAATATTATATTTTAAAATTATTATGAAATTATAATTTAATTTCTTATGAAATTTTTTTAATTATAATACCTCACCTATTATTAATACTCTTAACAGTTAGAGTCGAACGTGTACTAAGTATTACCATGCATGCGCATGTATGCCGAACTATATATATTGCACATCATGACCTATATATATACAATCTTGCTATAGGTACCTACCGTTGGGTACTTTGGGTGGAATTGGCTGATGTGATTAATGCTACATCAGCATATATTATAAATGCGGCACGCGGGGGGGGGGGGGGGGGCGGGAACAGCTTTATGTGTGCCACTGCAAGCTTCAATGCAATAGAAACCAATGATCCAAATCCAACAAACTCAAATTTATTTTGTCAATTAAATAGTAGAATCTACCGTTGGAAGGGAATGGAAAGGATAAACATTACTATGATTCAAAAGAAAGAAGCACCCAAGAGAGAATCTATTTGGTTTCAGAGAAAGCTTGAGGATTTGACAATAACCAAGTCAAACTGATTCATTAACCCCAAAATTTGTTTCATTTCCAAAGATTTCTTAGAACCCAAGTAGAATTGAAAATTAATAGCCAAAAAATAAAAAATAGAGAGAGAGAAAGAAATTACCATTTGGCGGGCTTGAAACTCCTATGAGTATAGGCATAGCTACACAAAGTAGAGACCAAAAAATTCAGATCCTTCGAGTTGCAAAGCAAACGTCACGAAATTAGGTATTGAACACAGAAGGAACCGATACGCAGGTTTAGATTATTCATAATTGAAGTTTGATATAGCATCTCAAACGAGAGAGAGAGAGAGAGAGAGAGAGAGAGAGAGAGAGAGAGAGAGATGAGAGAGAGAGAGAGAGAGAGAGAGAGAGAGAGAGAGAGAGAGAGAGAACAAACATTAAATTTTGACCATGATATCTACTATCTACTACTATTATAAAAGAGGCCATCCAACAATGAACAGTAGTTTTTCGGCTATCTTTACTTTCCATTTATATTTCTTTGTTTTTCACATTTTCTATTTTTATCCTTATGATTGGTTTTGTTGTATTACATATTTATGCTTATGCCCCTGTTTGACCGACTATTGTGATCTCTATTCTGAGTCTTTTTAATTCCACAGGCACAAATCTCTCTCTCTCATTCTCGCCTCCTTCTCCCTTCCCGAGTTCTCTCTCTCTCAAACCTCCTCTCTCTTCTCTCTCTGCCTCACAGCCCTTGCCGCCGTCAGCAGCCACGGAGCACGATGGACAACATTTCTCTCATGAACTTTCCTACATCTCCCTTTCATAGCCGCCATGTACTTACCATAAGGAAGACCCATCGAGCTGCCAACCATTGTTTGGAGGAGATCCGACCTTTGGTTCCACCTCACACCACCACTGATAATGCCAACGTCACCCATACAAAAGTTCCACCATGAGATCTAGCCCCCAACGCCCTTCTCTCTCTCTCTCTCTCTCTCTCTCTCTCTCTCTCTCTCCTCTCTCTCTCTCTCTCTCTCTCTCTCTCTCTCTCTCTCTCTCTCTCTCAACTACTGCACACTGATGCCTGTGATGCGGATAAATGTGCTAGTTTCATTGTTAAAGGCGAGGCCTTGGTATTGTCGTTATCTTTGGCTAAAATAATTTCGAAACTTTAGCTTTTTGCATGTGCTCGAGTGTTTGAAATTTGGATTTTTGTTTGAGTTGTGCATTTAGGCAGATTTATTTCTGTTCTAAGGTTGGTGGTAGATTTAGGTGGAGCTATCGTGGATGCTGCCAAATCGAGTTCCAAAGCCACTTGGGGAAAGCTTCTTTCCCAGTGCTCTCAATCAGCAAATCCATGGAGATGAAAGAATTACTTTAGATTTGCGTTGGTTTCCTCTCTCTCTCTCTCTCTCTCTCTCTCTCTCTCTCTCTCTCTCTCTCTCTCTCTCTCTCTCTCTCTCTCTCCACGCTTCGTTGAACACATTTTTAATTTTTTTGTACAAATCCGAATGTAAATTTGTGTAATGGTTTGACAAATTTTTTTTCTTTAGATCTACATCTACACCCTTTCTGAAATTGTTTGAGGATTTATTTTATTTATTTATTTATTTATTTATTTTTGTAGATTTTGTTTCGATTTGGTTTAGTTCCATCATTCCATGTATATGGGTATGATTTAGAATCTTCAGAGGAGTTTATTTTTTACTAGATCTAGACATGTTTTACAAATTATTTTCAGATTCGGTTTGGTTTGATGTATATGGGTATATTTTCTTCTTTAGATCTATATATATTACCGATGGTTTTTGAATTTTCTTTCTTCTCGTGTACCAGTGTGAATTTCCTTTGTTCTTATTCCTGGAATCGTTGATAGAAATCAAGTTTTGATTAGCGGCCCGAATTGGTTACACAAAACCAAAAAATTCATCTTATTTTATCTCAACTCATTATTACAACTTTTTCAAATCTCCATACAAAATATAATAAACAATTTTACTTTTTCAAATCTCAATATAAAATTAATATTACAAAATTATATTATAATAATATTTTATTCATTACTATTTAAAATATCTCATTTTATCTCATATGTGTAACTAAATAGGACTCACAAAATTTTGTGATAAAAGCAAGGGCAAAAGAGAAGAAAAAAATGGACACAAAACCATAAAAATGTAAAAAGAAAGAAAAAGTTACTCAGTGAGCAAACAATTAGGCTCCGTTTGGTTACACAGATAAGATGAGATGAGATGAGATGTTTTGAATAGTAATTAATAAAATATTGTTATAATATAATTTTTGAATATTAATTTTGTATTTAGATTTTAAAAAGTTAGATTGTTTATTATATTTTGTATTGAGATTTGAAAAAATTGTAATGATGAATTGAGATGAGATGAGATGAAATTTTAGAACAAAATGATGCGTTTTGAATGAAATTCTGTATTCATCCATCGATTCACACTTATTTAATAGAGAGAGATATATATATTGAGAAAAAAGTTTTTAAATAACGATAGATCTATATAATTTTTTTTACAGTTATTTTAGAATTTATTTTATAATAATTAATATAAATATATTAATTCTTTAAAAAACAAATTTTAATTTAATAAAAATAGTTTTTAATTTTTTTAAAAAAATTATAGAAGAGTTGTTAGCTAATTTTTTTCCGAATTCATTTAGTACCAACTTACCAACCAACCCCTCTTTGCTGGCGCTGGACCATACAAAAAGCCCAGACATAGAATATATCGATTCCAGTGTCCCCCGACGTACACTGCAGCTATTTGTCACGGGAAGACGAAACCCTTATGGTTTCTTATCATGTAATAGCACTCACAACGGGTTATCTAAAACTCAGATTTTTGTATAATTTTTAGAAAATAGTCTGAAAACGGCGTCCAATGGATGATCTATTTCATCTGTAAAATCCATTTCGCTACAGGACCACCGCTACATCTAGCGGTAACTGTATAGGAATGTAAATGATTTTTTATTCATTTCTCTCTCATCTATGTAATTCCCTCGCCTCTGATTTAATTAATTTTCATTTCAACCTCTGAAGCCATCAGTTTATTTCGCGCGTCTTCCCTTCCTTGCCCATCTGCCTTCTGCTCGTCTCCCATCGTGTGAATGAGAGCTGCTTCAAATCTCCACATTCCAGTTCAAGCATTAGTGGGGTCACAGTTGCCTTCTACTCGTCTTCTCCGACAAGTCCTTGTCGCAACTCCTATTCCGAAATGTCTGTTGGTGGTGCGCGTAGTAGTAGGTATATACCATACTCTATTTTATTGAATTAATTTATATTTTAGTTTTTAACTTATAAATTTAGATTAATTTAAAATAAAACATAATTATATGACATTGTATATAGAGAGATATTGTAAATATCAAAAGATATGAGAATTTTTTATAGTTAAAGAAAATATTTGAAATGAATAAAAAGGAATAAAAAGTATAATATTTAAATAATATGAAGAAAAAATAGATAAACTGATGTATGATATATTGTAAAAGTTAGTATGTAAAATAAAAAAAATAAATTTTAATAATATATTTTAAAAAATAAGATGAAAGAGTCATTGCTCTAACCTCCTTCCTACCTTGGAGTCAAATCTCAACTCATTAGGAGTGTTTTATTTTCTTTGTATGTAATTATTATCTAATAAGTGAGGCCTATCATAAATAGTAATTACAATGGAAGCCATCCTGATATCTTCTTAAAAGGAAAAAAAAAAAAATCAAATATAATTTTCTGATGATCTGTACGTAAAAGCGTGAAATGATCACTACTTTATTTTTCTGGACAATCATATATTAAAGCAAGCGATTTGTTATATACAGTAATCAGATGCAGTCGACGTGCAGTCGGCTGTACAGAATGAATAAAAAAAATTATAAAATTTTTTTTTTATATTCAAGAGGACTTACATGAATTATAAAAAGTTATAAAAATAATTTTTTTTTATGTAAGTTCTGTATTAATTTTTTTTTATAACCGACTGCACGCCGACTGTATCTACCAACTCTAAAAAATATTTCTCTTAAAGGAAACAATTACTGGTGGAGTCAGTTTTTCCCACTTTCTTAAGTATCAACCAACCTACCTAGCTACCCACTTCATTTCCCATTCCCTCACTTCTTCTTTGAACGCCGAAAGAGCTCGTGTGCGTACGTCCTATTCGTCCTGCTGGGAAGTCATTAATATCAATAGCTCATTTACTTCTCTGGGAAACGCAGAACAAACCCACCCCCACACTTCATTAATCATATCCATTCTGAGCCATTCATTTAACTTCGCTTCCAAGACTACATACACGTAGTGATCGAATTGAGTGCTTGACAATTATTATTAACATATATATAGCTACTAATTCACGCATTTTTATGCCTCTTAATTATCTGTTTTTGGAAGCTTTCTCGAAAGCTTTAGGTGGATATGGCACCATGCACCTCCAAAATCAGTATACGTACGTACTTATCTATCTACAAAATGCTACAATCATGTAATGACGTAATTGCCATTATTGTTCTCGTGTGGATTACGATGATCTTATCCATACTATTTTTCTTCACGCTTATCATGTAGGAAGCAAAGGTGATGCAGTACATATATCGATCGTAACCATGCAGAAATCGGGAAATTTTGTTAGCTAGAGCCTAGAGGACACAGTACTGCATGACGAAAATATGTTGAAAATGGAGTTATATTATTAAAGGGATATATTAGAGATTGGCATTGTAGGTGTTCGATCCTAATAACATTATCGTTCTCTAGGTATCCCACAAGTTATCAGCAACAACAACATCAATCTTTAAAAACCGAAAAATTTATACGAATCGGCATATATAACTTGATAATTATGAAAGATGACGACTGGCAACTCCTACTAAACCCTCATAAATTTTGGTGGTTGTTTGTTCAGTTTGAATCGAAGGTCAGATCGATGTAATTAAGTTGCTCCGCTCCATGTCTAGTGCCCATATTTCCTTGGTCCAAATTTGGAGCAACTGACAACTGCTTTTGTTTAATTTTCATGTCATGTTTGCTAGCTAGTACGTACCTCACGCCGTGAAGTGTTGAACACAACTACAAATTAAGCTTCAAAACATATGTCGTTCATGACGTTCGTACGTTTGTTTACTGTTTTACTCGCCGACTCTCTCCTTCTCTTTCTCCACCTGTCCCAATTGACATTAAATGAACCTAAAGTGAGTGAGCCCGGGGCAGTTGAAGTAATTAAGCCGGTTGATATGCATGATACTACTGGTAGCTAGCTATACATTAATGAATCTTCTCCACAACAATTTCCCTTATAAATTTCCAACCTGAGAGAGCTCTTCTATTCAGGTCTTGTTCTCCCTTTACATTTTCCTTTCTTACAATCCACAGCTTAATGGAGATCCATTTCTTTTGCCTTTTCAGCTTTCTCACTGTAAGCTTTATAGTCTTTCTGTAGGCTTTTCTTAATTCTGATTTCAATGTTTTTTATAATGTTTAAAGAAAATTTAGATTCCTGTGATTTAAATGCTTTTTTATGATTTAAACGAGTTTTTGTATTTTGTAGCTTGCATTGGTGGCGAGCCATGCTGCTCTGACTCCTGAAGATTACTGGAACTCCGTGCTTCCAAGCACTCCGATGCCTAAAGCCATCAGTGATCTTCTACAACCTGAAGGTTGGTATATACAATCTGAGAGGAGAGGAACTCTTTAATTAACATATTTTCCACTGACGAAGTAATAGTACACTTCTGTCCTCATATTTCTTTTATCTGGAAGTTGAATGAGCATTTCCGAGTTATGGAAAATCTCTTATCTTCTAAGGTCTACTAACTCATGTTGCTAATGATTATGCAGACCTGAAGGATGAGAAAAGCACTTCTGTCAATGTAGGGAAGGGTGGCGTAAATGTTGATGCAGGAAAAGGAAAGCCAGGAGGTGGCACCCACGTGAATGTTGGAGGCAAAGGTGTCGGGGTAAACACGGGAGACTCTGGGAAGGGAACCAATGTCGGCGTTGGCAAAGGAGGAGTGTCTGTGAACACTGGTCACAAGGGAAAGCCTGTGAATGTTAGAGTACAACCAAAGGGAACTCCGTTCCAATATCAATATGCTGCCACGGAGAACCAACTCCATGATGATCCCAACGTAGCTCTTTTCTTCTTGGAAAAGGACTTGCATCCTGGCACAAAAATGAATTTGCTCTTCACTAAAGACTCAAACGAAGCAAGTTTTTTGCCCCGCCAAGTTACTGAATCAATTCCCTTTTCGTCTAACAAGCTGCCAGAGATCCTGAACACGTTTTCAGTGAAACCCAGATCAGTAGAAGCTGACATGATGGAGAATACAATTAAATTATGTGAAAAACCGGGCATTAAAGGAGAGGAAGTATACTGTGCAACATCATTAGAGTCGATGGTCGATTTCAGCACTTCCAAACTCGGAAAAAATGTCCAGGCAATATCTACAGAGGGGGGGAAAGAAAGCCAGATGCAGAAGTATACCATAGTACCAGGAGTGAAGAAGATGGCGGGCGACAAAGCTGTTGCATGCCATAAACAGAGCTATGCATATGCCGTCTTTTACTGCCATGAAACCAGTACCACAAGGGCTTACCTGGTGCCATTGGTGGGTGATGATGGGACCAAAGCTAAAGCTGTAGCAATATGCCATACAGACACATCAGCATGGAACCCAAAACATTTGGCCTTCCAAGTTCTCAAAGTTAAGCCAGGAACTGTTCCTGTCTGCCATTTCCTTCCTGAGGATCATGTTGTCTGGACAGCCAACTAGAATTCTCTAGGACGTTTTCACTTGTGATGGTTATTTGGATTGCGACAGTACTTTGAAACTCTCTTTTATGTACTTCGATACTAGCTAGGCTGCTACATTTAGTTACCATACTAAATGTTTGATTCTACTATAGTTGTGTATGATGCATATGTATACATTAATAAATATTTAATAAAATGTATCCTATGGTTTTTTTGTGCCGTTTTCAATCTTCAATGGCTGGGTGGTGAATCAACGTAGTGTCTTGTAAATGGCAAACCAATAGAAAGATCGTACTCGAGTCCTTTTGCTTCATAGATTCATGAAGCACCCGACCAACCTCCTCTCAGGTTTGTACTGACAAATTTATAACACTCATCTTTCGTCCAACAGACAAAAACATGCCAAATGGAAGGCATACCATACCTTCCACGGGCCGGACGCAAACCTAGTGCTAGCCAAGTCTCATAAAAGCTATGGAAACCACCACTGCATGGAGGATTATCACATCAATAATCTGGTCGGTCGATATTTAAGGTCAACATAATTTAATGATAGATCGAACACATGATGTGCCATGATCAATTCGTTACACTCCTTGAGTTGTTTAAAATCACATGGCAACCATACTGCAAACTAAACGAAACTGTGGAGAAGATATACCTTAACGCATTAATGCTTCAACGGGCCGTACGTGTCATATTTCCATTTGCTGTCTGTCTTTGCAACGGAAAATGGAAAAGGTTAATTTTGTCTATTTATTTTGACTGCTGATGTATTTTAATTTATTATTATTTCTTTTACCTAATAATTAAGAAAATAAATATTAATTTATTAATGTACTTTTTTATCTTTTAAAAATATGTAAATATATTAAAAAAATTAAAAAATAGTATTTAATCTACAGGGCACGCCCAACGATGATGGCTGGGCGGAACGACTCAATGAAAAATAGGAGGCCTGTCATCCCTCCGGAACCTCCAAAAATGTAATAACTACCTACGTACCCGCCAAAGGCCACAACACTATGCCTATGAATGCGATTATTTTTGGAGTGGATTTAGAAATGATTTGTGCAGTCGGTAAATGTAGTCGGTATGCAGTCGTTTTAAAAAAAATAAATTAATATGAGATTTATATAAAAAAAAATTATTTTTATAATTTTTTTTTATTCATTCTGTACAACCATGAAAAAAAAAATATTTTTATAATTTTTTTTATTTATTCCGTACAGTCGACTACATACCGATTGCATTTACCGACTGCGTCTAGCAAAGCCCTTCTTCAAGAGTGCCACCTTATGCCATTTAGTAGTCAGATTTGGGATTCATGATAGGATGGACCACAGCAATTCTCACCCACTGAGCACATTTTCAAGAATAGATAAGGTTTACTTTTCCCTAAGAATGACTTACAAACAACACAATCGAAGTCTATTTTTAAATATTTTTTTTCAAACCTTTAAGATAGTTCAACTAGTCAAGTTTTGAATTTGTTTTTTAATAATTCCCAGTTTGAGTTTTTTCAAAATCACTAGAGGTTTACCTGACCATTAATTATAAAGTCTCGTATAATTAATCGAAATACACGCAAGCTGGTCCGGATACCATGAATATAAATAAAATAAAAATTTAAAAAAAAAAATCTTTCTAAATAGAAGTCACTCCTTAGTAAATAGTTCTATATCACAATTATCTCTCTCTTTTTTTTTTTTCTCCGTGCCTCACATTGTTTTTGGTTACCTTTATAGTTTCCATATTAACTATTTTGAGTACGCAGTCCATCTTTTAAGTTCATGATGAATAAAGAAAAGGATAAATATGGAATAAGAATAGGTCTTACCCGTTTAGCAAATTTTAAGCTTTTTTTTAGAGAAAATACACCTTCCAATTACATGAGTTTCCTAAATAATATTAAAAGAACTGTCCAATGTAAGAGACAAAAAGGAAATTCCTTGCTTCCCCGCTAGCTGCCACGTTCAGTTTCTCACGGCCACGACTTTCTTAGCCCTGGTTGGATACTTTGAACTTTTTTAAATTGTAATATTTTATTAAATTTTAAAAAATAAGAGAGAGAAAATTGGGAAAAAATATTATAAAATTAAATAATTATTTGCTTACAATTATGTAATATAATTATTGTTTTAAAATTTCAAAAATTAGTAATTTTTTGTATTTTATTTGAGAATTTAAAAATTTTATAATCATTAAGTAATGATCAGATAAAAATGTTAAAAAATTTGAAATTAAAAATATTTTATATTTAAATATTATGTAATGTTTGGAAAGAAAATATTTAAAAATAATTGAGAACAGTTGTGTGGCCAAACGAACTTTCAAAAGAATGTGCCACTAAAACTAGCTGCATTTACGAGAGCACATGAACCATATGAAGAGAACCACACATCAACTGCATGATACACAAACATCTTTTAAGCCTGTTTAGGGTGACAGCAACCTTTTCTTTTCTTTTTTTTCCCTGAAAGATAAAAACAGTTTTATTACCAAAATTGAGTACGTAACACAGCTAAACTTCCTCTACCGTCCTCCCAAAACAGAAGAGAAAATAAGATACAGGCATTCTGAAAGACAAAAACTACAACATTAATATAAAAAGAATTGGACTGATAATGTTATATATTACGTTCTATTTATATTATACCATTCATATTACAGTGTTAGATGCGTTATTATTCATCAACCCTTAAAGGAGGTGATGAACATTGCTCCATCTGAGGTGGAAAAGTGGTATATATACAGCATAACTCAATGGCCAATGCCCAATGCTGACATTTTTTTATTGCGAGGGGAAAAAAAAAAAAAAACTCGTGAAACAAGAAATTCTTTCTGTGACATCACAGCTATCACATGGTTTTTATTTTTTCATTTTTCATTTATCCTTCTCAATGTGAGCATCTTTTCTTCCGAATGGCATAGGTGACATTCCGGATGATAACAAGGGCAGCTAAATCCGAATGCATGATTTTGCTCCATATATTTATAGAACAGAAGCAACCCAAGGAAATATGCCCTTTTTCAGAGCTCTGCGTGAATGGCACAGCGAACACAAGCTATGTCAGGAGCTATGCCAAAACTTTGCTCCTGAATGAGCAAATGATCCTTTGTGCCATCCAGGGAATCAAACTGTGCCTTGGATTTACTAGCATAAACCCTGCAGATAAAAGGGTTTCGAAGAATCAAACTGTCCCAGGGATGTTCAAACCTCTCAAATATCTTCTTTCAAAGCAAAACTTCCCAATGACAGCCCATATAGAACAAAACTCAAGTGATTCAATTGAGTCGTAACACCTTCTGCATGACTAGAAAAGATAAGATGGCTGCCCTGTGTATAAAGAGTTAAACCTGGCATGAGAATATGTGACGGGATGTGCTAATTAATAACTAAGAAAACTGATGATTGGTATTTAACTCGATCAAAATTAACATACTGCTTCAAATGTCCATCAATCAGCCCCATTGAATGTCATGACACACTTCTGTTTCCTTTGCCAGAATAAAACCTCCACCTAGAATTCACGATCAGGCATAATAGCTCATCTCAAAATTGATCAGCCTGGAAGGGTTCCAAAGAACCCCACGTTCTTCCCACTTTCAGTTTGATGTGCAAAGGAACTGAAAAACAAATCATGAATAAACTACAGAAGGAACAAGTTCGCGGAATATAAAAATTTTGAGCCATAGATGGCATACCAAGAAGAAGGGCAGCATTTTCCATGCTCATTCGCAACAACAATGCAGCTTCCTTTGTCAAGGAAGGATCAACTTCCATTACCAATTCGTCATGTACCTGGAGAGCAATGACACAGCATCTATCAATTTTCCCAAAGCACATACTGTAAAAGCAAATACCTTTTTTTTTTATAAGAATTGTAAAAGCAAATACATTGAGGAAGATAAAAGGATGAACTTCCATCTTTATTTTTCTATTTGTTTATTCATATATTCTGGCATTTTCAGATTGGTGGAAATACATGAAGGATGAAAAAAGTATAGAAAACAACGGAAGCAAGCAGTGTTCCCAAGTGACCTGTAATACAATTCGGCAGCGGCCTTTGAGAACTTCAAACTGTGTTGCAAGTGAACCAGAATCAGGCTTATCAACTCCTTTGGCAATCACAGAGTAAATATTTATCATCGCAATCTTAATAATGTCGGCAGCAGATCCCTATAAAAATCCACTATTAATACATGAATATTCTAACCCTACACCACATCTAAAACCCATTCCCATCCCCACCACAACAGAAAAAAAGTTTTACCTGACAAATAGAATTGACAGCTTGTCTCTGGGCTTTTGATCTTTCCTTATTGTTTCCGAATTTAATTTTTGACAAGAAACGCTTTCTCCCCTTGAGGGTTTCCACATATCTAGAACACAAATGTGCTTAGAAACAGCTTGTATTACACAAACAGGAAGACAGACATGCCATTAGAGCAAACATTTAATGCCAATTACGAGGTAAATGATAAATGAAAGAACATGAGTTGTTGTTTGATAACTAAGAAGTTAAAAAGATATAAATCTTGTTTATCTTCAAAGTCATCAGTTTAAATGAAGGAAAATAACCAAACGAAAGGAAATTTCTAGCTTCCCAGTCCATTGCTTGAGTTTTCTTTATCCTTGTGTGAGAATAGTGATGAGAAAGAAGAAAAACAAGAAAATATCCTCACCCTTTCTGACGGCAAGATGCAATCGCTTCATGGAGCCAAGAAGCAACACCAGGAAAAGAACTTTTAAAGCTTTGGATTTTTTCTGCAGCTTCTCCCGAGCTACAATGCAGTTGTTCTGCGAGGGTGTTCACACCCATTCCATAAAGAATGCCATACACCAACCTCTTAGTCTGGTCTCGTTCATTGGAGTCAACAGAATCATCAGGTTTCCCAGTCCATTTTGCAGCTATCATAGTAAAAACATCCCCATGCGGCTTACTAAGAAGTTCAATTAGTGCGGAGTCTTTAGAAAAGTGTGCCATCAGCCGCAGTTCTATTTGAGAATAATCTGCTGTTAACAGTAACCAGTTATCCTGCAATAAAATTTAGGAATGAAATAAACCAGAATGTAATACAGATTTGGAAATTATTCCCCGCCCCCTCCCCCAACCTTGCCCCAACACAAAAACCCAAGTACGCTTTTTGTATTAAGTAATAATAATCTTTATTAAAAAGTTCAAAAGTAACAATCCGAGTAAACAAAATGTATATAAGAGAGACACTATCTAGAAGTTTGGATACACACTGTATTTATGTTGCATCCCTTTGCCTTTTTAATAAAATTGGCTCGTCAATAAAAAAAAATGGAGCAATTTGAAGTGAATCTGACCATAAACACATACACAAGATCATTACCTGCGTAGGAACAAAAAAATCACGAGCATTAATTTTGTGAGGCTCAATGCTGGTGTCATCACCATCTTTATCCTTGTTCATTTTGAAGTCAACCACATGCTCCACACACTGCAAAATTCAAAAAATACTAACAATGAGGATATATAAATAAAACAAAAAAAAAAGGATTACATTAATAGTTCATTACACTAGTTTGTAGATTTAACTTAGCAAAAAGAAGAAAATGAGGGAGAAGAAATCAAACCTGAAGATTAGGTTCCTCCATTGATAGCCGACCCGTTGCTGTTGACGTTTGGAGCCAATGACCATGAAGTGTGTATCTATGCGTCCTCACTGATAGTCGAGCCATTGAACAAATTGATCCCAATGTGCAGTTTAGGAGCTTTGCCAATGTACGGTGCTCTTTAATTACTGGAATAATAGGATGATCATGCCTGAAATGAAATCACATCCGGTTGGCAGTTGGTATGCATAGCTTAGCAAACGTGAGATTGGCCAATGATAATCCTATATTCTAGAATGCTATGTGCACAATATAGAGAAATACATATGTATATGAGATGCGGCAGAGCAATAGAAAAATTCAAGACATAACATATACTAAAATTAAGAAGGCTCTAGCATGTGCATCCTCTGTTATACCCACTCAACCTAAATCTGGAACAAGAATTGAACAAGAATTTCTATCACTTTGAGCATTGCAAAAAACTTGAAAGGAAAAGCAGCAACTAGAGTAAAGGGCATGCAGATACATATCACCCTGAATAACATGTCACCAGTATATGTAGACGTGCTTTTTTTCACTTGTTAGCCAAAAAAAAGAAGTGCATTTCAAACCATGTAAAACACAGTTGGACCTCCTTCAACACCAATAACCTTATTAAATTCTGCATCAACCATAAACTTCTCCACATCAATAAAATTCTTGGTACTTACAAAATAAGCACAACACTGCATTATAAAAAGGGACCAAATTTTAAGGATTCAGGAGGGGATCAATTAATACAATTTCAACAGGCAGGGATGAACTACAACTCATCTATTAAATGTAAAATGCTTTCTAGAAGAATTTTTTTTTTTTTATAACTAAGATGAGTTTAATTAATGATCAAGAGAAGTAAGAAAGGCACAGTCAAAACACTGGGGTATACACAACAAAACACACCTATTGAGAGAGAAAGAAGAGCAAGAAAGTCCAGGAAAGTAAATTTTGAGAGACGAAGGTTGGCTGCCATCCAGTGCTGGTGTACTAAAAAAGGGCGCCTTCAGCCTTGAATATTCCTTGCTATATTGTCAATACTTCGGCCATTTCTTTCCCTCCATATGCACTACATCAAACAACTAAGGATCATCTTCAATGAGGTCTTAACGTGCTGGCTCACAAATTGCCCCTTCCAGAATGCCAGCTAGGTCTCATTGTAAGATAACCCATGGATTCCCCATCTCACTTACAAAGCCGTGACCCAAGGATTTAAGGCTAAATATATGAAACTCTCGTCTCCTAAACACTCACAAATTTTCTCAGTTACTATCTGCCCTTCTTTTTCACCCTCCTTTCGTCTTGTTGATACCTTCAACATAATGAAATACTCGGTAATGTCGCAGAGGAAGTTTCATAGCACAAGGTAAAATATCTTAAAAAACCTCCCCTCATATTGCTTGCAGCCACCTCTACCTTCTTGAGAACACATTCTTTCCTCACTCGCCTTTAATGATATTGATGCATTAGTCTCAACATCACCAGTTTATAACAAGCAACTATAGAGTATGCCATACCTTTCTTGCCTAACATTTTATATACAGCATGGCATAGCTGTTTTACAAATCTTTTCCTTTTTTGATAAGTATTTTACAAATCTTCTCCTCAACTAATAATTTACAATCTGATGATTGAAAGAAGAGGGAAACGTATACATGCCCAAGAAAATTGCATATATTCCAGGATAGCTCTTCACTAGGTGTTTTCATACGTCCTATGTACTTGGGCTTTGCTTATTTCTCTATTAGTATGAACAAATTTTCCTTTTACTTATAAAAATAATACATCTTTCAAGGAAATTATCCACAAAAAATATATCTAACTAGGTGAATGCTCTTGTATACATCCCGTGCACTTGGGTGTTGCCTAGTCTTCTACTATTATAAATAAAAAATTTACTTATCAAGAAAACATTTTTTTGATAGGGAAAATAAAGTTTTTATTAATAAAAGAAATGGGCATAGCCCAAGTACACAGGGAGTATAAAAAGGAAACATATTAGGAACTGCTACAAGAAAATCATGAAAACTAGCCCATTGAAATCAATGACAATTGCCCAACTGAATAAAGTATTGAAGAAAAATCTCTTTAACGTCCACTGGACACTCCTGATCTTCAAAGTACCAACCATTTCTCTCCAACCAAAGACACCACATAAGACACAAGGGAATCATTTTCCACACAGCAGCTATTTGGGAGCTACCCTGAAGGCCTCTCTAGCAAGCAAGTAGATCCACCACCCTACAATGCATAACCCACGCAAAACCAGTCCTGTTGAAGATATCATTCCACAAAATCCCAGCCACCTCACAATATAATAATAAATGATCCACAGATTCCCCATCTTTCTTATACATGTAACAGCTGTCAGTACAATAAGCCCATGTTTCCACAGATTATATATAGTAAGGATTTTGTCAAGACCAGCTGTCCAAACAAAGAAAGCTACCTTAGGCAGAGCCTTACATTTCCGATTACACTTCCAAGGAAAAGGATTGTGGGTCAGGACTATTAACAACTTGTACAAAGATCGAACCATGAATCTCCTACTCCCATTATGAAACAAAATAATCCTATCCACCATACCGTTCAGTTCATTATCCAGGAAAGGTTTTCTAAAGAAATATAATGCTTTTGACTTCTTTGATAATGCTGCTTCAACAGGGTGATACTCCAACAACATTTAAGGCAAGCAAGTGACCAACAAGTCAATAGCATACATAACTTTAAGAGTTGTTGGCCTTACAAAGATACCCTAAATGGTTCTAACAACATAGGGTTGAAGATTTGACCCCAACAAATTGAAGTCTTATATACTGTTGATTCTAAAAAACATCATGGACAATGAAAATTCATATGCATCACCACATGAACACTGATGCAGGTTTTATGCATGGCCAATGCAAGCACTTTCCAAATCAACATTGATGTATATTTTTTTTCTGATAAGTAAAAATATTATATATATCAATAGGAATAACCAAGTACACTGGACGTATACAAAAAAACACATAGCCCATACTAAAGAGCCCGTGAAACACTACCCAAAAACTCCAAGCCCAAATTAGAAAGAAACACACCTCCCCAACCCCAACCCCTTGTTCCCCATAGAACTAATCCTCTACCCGAAAAACCCACTACTAGAATGTCTTCAAAATGCCCTCCCTCTAGTCTTCCATTGACTTGAGCTACCTCCCTTAACATCATAGTTGATTGTCCATGAAAGACGCTTTAACTCCCTACTTTTCTTAAAATGTGATTTGGTTTCGCAGTGAGTAGTGCTTTAGTTTCGTCCTCATATCCTCCATTTGTAAGCCCCAGGATTTGCTGAAACCCGTTAACTTTATTTAGAACCCAATCCGATAGTGACCCCGCTATATCGTTTAAGGGAGGAAGAGAAACTAGGGAAATGACATTATCCCCAAACATAGTACCCAATTGCACTCCCAACTTTAAACCTTCCTTCATATGAGACACCAACGACAAACTTTCCTTTCCGCCATATGGTTGCTTGACAACAATATGGTTGTTGTCCATTACAGGTTCCTCCCCTCCATCAACATTGCTTGTATGTACTCCACCCCCTAACGATCCTTGCCGTGCCACTTTGTCATACCCTACTACTCCCTCAAGAGACACAAAACTAACAAGGGAAACATAACCTTCTGTAACCCCGTTTGCAACTTGTAAAAGAGGCTCGAATGTTTCTTCCAAAGTATTCAAGACCCTGGACGGACCCATCTTCAACTAAAAATGAACCCTGGACAGAAGTAACAACCCCATCTGCAACTGGTGCCTGAGGCCCTGCTGCTCCCTCTAGAGGCATAATGACACTAGCATGGACAAAGATGTCAGCGTCCAACGACACTATCTGTGACAGCGTTGAAACCTTTGTTGGCACACTTGTGGCCTTCAAACCCAAAAGATCTACCCCCCACCCTCCTTCATCCATTCTCAACCCACCACCAAAACCCACGACTAGGTCTAGCCCCTTGTCCACTTTAATCATCAGATCTCTCACATACTCTATAATTCCCTTCAATTAAGCTTTAACACCCCACAAGACCCCCTCCACTTCTCCCAATGTCACCTAACAACCTTTGTCTCCTACAAGTGCCTTCCCTTTTCATTTTGCCACTGAGCTCATCTCGGCCAAACTACTTGCCATTGACCTCAACACTGTAGCATACGAAGCATCTTTAACTGAGGAAGACCTTCCCACTCTTTCTCCATCAACAAACTCCCCACTGTTTGCATGCTTCAAAAAGAGTACCCAAAAGTTTTTCCATCCCCACTATTTCCTTTCTATTTCACATAGTCCCATATTGTTTCTCCATTTAAAATAGTCAAATATCTTATCCATCACACTACCCAGAAGTGCCACCTTCACTATTTTAGGAATATCTCTAATTCCACAACTTTGAATAGACAATCTTCAAAATATTTTCTTTCAAGAGGAAAATCTCTATCAGAAGAGGGCATTTTTTACTTTGTGTCCTGATTAAGTGTAGAAGATGGATTAACCCTAGCTAGGTGTTTCTCTTGTATACGACCATGTACTTGGCTATGCCCAAAAAAGTGTAGAAGATGGAGGGAGCATAAATTATTACAGGATCCAATCACCACATAAAAATTCATCTTTAGATGGGAAATGAGCCTTAACAGGAACAAAATATCTCTAACATTACCTTAATAAGTCCAAGCAATGCTTGTCGGTACTTGGATGTTGCTTTCCCATATTGTGCCCCTCTGGTATGGGAAGCTTCAAGTGCCCATACAGCACATTTGCAATATCTGCTGCTGTATATAATGAAAATGTCATGCCAGCAAGCTTATAAGCTTCCTTCTCAAGATGCCTCAGCTTTTTTGCTAATAGATTACGTGCCTGGAGGCATCCATCCATGTCAACACCTATTCCCCAAAGCTCCATATCTGCAAGAACATTAACCTAACACAAACACAAGCATATAAATATGAATACTTTAAGCATCTAGTCAATAGAAGACTGCATCTTTTCCACAAATTGGTTAGATGGTTCCAAGGATCAATGACTTTCTATTACATTCCTGGCCCGAAGTGGCTAAAGCAGCTTTTCATACATAGCTTTGCATGTTTGAAAAACAAAAAAGTTGAAGAGATTTATCAAGGTCAAAAAATCATTGAAAAAAGGATGAACAAGAATGGTGCGATTTACATGTTCCAAAACTCTCTCATTGTGTAGGTACCTAAGACAAGATACATCAGAAAGTCTGAATGCCTCATATAACAGACCTCCTCTAGTTTGTAGCAGAGAGAAAAAGATAACTTTTTGCTAAGTAGAGAAAAAGATAACTTACCAATGGGGTTTCTATATTTATGAGGGCTTCAATAAGCTCTTCAGAAAGAAGCAACTTCCAGAGTACAGAACATAAAGCTCGTGTTTGTGCAACCCGACGGCAGCAACCATTATGTGCAGCCCTTCGCATCTGATTCTTCCACCTCCCACTCTGATTAGCAGTTGCTGCAGCCTCACTGGATAACCGTTTCTTAACTTCCTATTTGTATCATTATCACAGCTTTGTAAGGCAGTTCAAGAAATGATGAACGCCATAGTACTATTATTTAATAACAAGACTCAAAATTTTCAAACTCATTTGGCCATAAGAAATTAAAAAGTAGAAAGTTCTCGGCATTGTGAAAACTAAAAACCTCATCTGTTCCAAAACTAATCAATATGATTCTTCTAATTACCTTCTCCAGGTTTGGGTTGGAGCTTCTCTCCTCATCAGGCCAAAGGATCCATGTGACAATGGACATGTCAATTCCATCATTAATATTAACTGGAGACAACAATAAGTATGAGTTGTCTATTAGTTCAAGGTCCATGTTTTTCCCAGCAAGATCTGAACCAAATTTCTGAACTAATACTGCAGGAATTTTAAGAACCTGAATCTGAACTTTTAGATTCCAAGTAAATTTTCTAACATTTCTTTTTCCCAATATTTCACGAATCCTATTCCATCTTCTTTCAACTATCTCTGACAAATTCTCAGGAAGTGAAACACTACTCTTATCACCCGATATACACATGGATGAGTAATCCTCTCTTCTTTTGTCAGACCACATTAGATCCTTAGGCAAATTGACATAGTATACAGGAGAATTTTCCCAACAAGTGGCTATGCCATGTATTTCAAATGGGGCAACAGAGTTCACATCCAATCTTTTGTTGTAATGGACATCAAAACAGAATTCCTGTGAAGTCTCCCAGAGGTCTAAGAAGGAATCAAATCCACCAGGAGTATTAATTGCATTGATAGGGCCTCTCCCACAAACGCTATTCTTATTGCCAAGAGACAAAATGTTGTGTGGTTCTGGTACTCCACAATGAAGATACCCATCACCTATCCTGGAAAGGGCACTAGGTTTTTTTAAATGAATAGAGTCTATCGCGCCTGCACTTTTTGTATTACCAACAGTAGCATTCAGCTCAGAACCACTGGTTACAGAACCTTCAACTGGTACCGCAGAAGTTTCAGTACCAAAGTTACAGTGTACTGCAGCTGTTGAGTTTACTTCTTCTGAAGCCAACAAATTGATATCCGATCTTCTTATTAACTTCTCTCCTTCACTTTCCAAAGCAACTTTATCAGAATTGTCATTTTCTTCCGTGGATGGCTTGGAGGAAACATGATTCATGTGCTCCACCACATCAAAATTACTGCTAGTGTCAATTCCAGACGATGTGGTTGCAGCTCCTTGCCTCACTTGATCGCCAACGGTAGTTGACATTAAGGGTCGAGAAAATTGTGGAACGTTAAATCCCAGTGATTTAAAAGCCGAGAAAGCAACTGCCCTTGCTTCTTCAGCCTTATCCAGGACAATTTTGCGTGCACCGTTTTTAATCTTCTTGGCTACTCCCAGTTGTACCCGTCTTTGTGCTGAACCTTCTAACATTCATATAGATTACTTGTCAGTATTAAATATATAAATAAAAATAATACAGTTTTTATAGGTGGTTAAAAAATACATGCATGGATTAGATATTTTGATAAGAGATTAATTATAGGAGAACAACTTAATCTGGAAGCAGGAAATTAACAATAAGAGCATGCAGGGTTATAAAGCATAAAATCTACCGCCACTAATAAAGAGACACAAAAAGAATCTATTTTGAAAATATTTAACATATTGGAAACAAAAACGACAGTACAAACAGTCTTAGAGCCAGGGATTAAATAGAACGATATTTTGTTATTCATGTCCTCTCTCTCGATTTTCCTTTTTTTATTCAGTAGCAGATTAGTTATATAATCATATCCTCACTTTTATAGAAAGTGCGATTAGTGGGGCAATAGAGCTCCAACCATCATCAATAAGGTACAATCAGGACACCTCATGCACAACAATCAACGCATCATGCAACCTAATAAACGAAGTCCACCCACACAGAATTACTCAATGGGAACGATTATCCACAAACGAAGAAAGACTAAGAGAGCGTAAAACCTCAGATTAAAGAATCTTCTTGTGGTGGGCACAACAATATTACAACTGCTTCCAACATATAATAAAAGGCTGATGACAATCATGAAAAATAATGATATTGAGAGTCCAAAAGAAAGCAGTTCATCTAACATATGAAACTCCACAAAGAAATTTTCCGATGACCAACTCTGCGTCAGTTATGTCAAGCAATCTCATTAATAAACATCAAATCAAATACTGCTTAAGGTCTAGAAGATCCTGTGGTTTAAAAATTCAGTACAGAACATAGATGTTTTCATGCATCACATGTAAATTATAACTGTTAACTAAAGAAATCATATGCTGAAAATGTCTGTTATCACCTTGTGCAGCCCATGAAGAAGATTCAAAAAGAGCTTTTACAATTTCAGGAATGGAGGCTTCTGCAATTGCTAGAGGTGTACGCAAGCCGGCTTTGTAAAGTGATCTTGCTCGAGAACCCTAAAAATCAAATGTAGAATAGTCAATCCCTGACCATTTAAAGAATGCTCATATTAAAAATTAGATATAAATTAATTAATTAATTAATTTAAAAAAAAAAAAAAAAAAAAAAAAAAACAATCCCAGATTACTACAAAAGCCACTGGTGAGGTTCTCCTAAAAGCATAAACAAAAAGAAATTTGACAAAAGCGGGTGGGGTACCTTAACATATGGAATTGAAGTAAGCTCTACAATTTCTGCTCTTACTCCAAATGAAACGCGATTTTGGAACTTGGCAACCAAGCCTTCCAGATCGTGCCATCCAAGTCTCTCACAAAACATGGTAACCATAGATGCAAACCTTCCTGCATTCTCTTGTAAGGCTTGCACCATTCCTCTAGCCACTTTAAAAGCTTCACAAACCTCCGCCACAGGAACTTCCTTCACCCCAGATTTGAAAAAATTGTATTTAGCAAGGTGGGGAAAACCAAAAATAAATAATGAATTAGAATATCCCTCCCCGATAAAGAGGAATTAGAATCATATCTAGGTTAGCAAACAAATAGATATGGAATCCATTCAAAAATCATGGAATATAGACTACAAGATAGAATTGCATGTTATCCCAAGTCATAGTCAAATAAAAAATTCACAATCCTCATAAAAAACATGCAATACAAGATATTGGGGTTGCTTGCATTCACAGATTGGGTAAAAGTAAGAAATATAATAGACACCTGTACTAGTCTTGATAGGATCAGTGCAACATAGAAACGTTTACACACTCGTCGCATTTGATCATCTGAAAGGATTGAACTGTTTGTGACCACAGATTTGTTTTCATGTTTGCCTTGCAACCTTTTCAAATTTCTTGGCTGATATGAAGAACGCATAGGTGCACCATGCGCCATGCGCATTAAAAATGGTTCCACTACTCCAACTCTATTGCCAACTGACTGCATTTTATGTAATTAAGATAAGAAATTAAGAGATTCAAAATTCTATTAGATTCATAAAAAAATAATTCTATTAGATTCATAAAAAAAATAAACAACAAACTCCCTATACTTGTATTTTCAATACTCCCTATACTTGTATTTTTAATTGTACAGGTAAATGCAAAGCTAAAAGCTATAGTCGGGGGACATAAGTCAAGTCAATGTTTCACATACAATATTAGTGTGATTATGAAGATTGATTTGGAAAAATGACATACACATGTAATCATGAAGAAAGAAACACACTATGTATTGATTTCAAGAAACTGGAAAATCTCGAGTTGCTCTTAGAAAAACCCACAATTTGCCAGTATCCCCAGAGACATCCAATTAAAGAGGTCAATCTTGTCAAACTCCTCATGGTATTCACAGCACCAAACAGCCCATGCGGTCACCTTTCAATAATGCCAGGGGAAAAACAACAACAAAAACAAATTCATAATATACATTCAGACTTGCCAGAAAGGATCCCATATCTAACAAAGCAGTTACTCAACTCCAACCAGTCTCTAATAACATTCCAAAATCTGAACCATAAAAGGGTTGTTCATAGTGAAGTTCTAATTCAAAGTCACAGAAGCAGAGTGTTTGATGAGAAGCAGAACATCCAAATATAAACCAGCAGAAAGAGTCATTGATTTTTTTTATGTGAGTCCCAAATTTAACCATTGTTTAAAAGGGAGTGCGGCTTACACATTCTAGGATTGTATCTAGCATTACTCAAGAAGAATTACCTGGTCAAGAGCAGATAATTCCATGAACCGCTCGTAGTATAGTTCCCAATCTGGCTCAACATCAACATTAATTGGTGTTACTAAGTAAACTAAATGCAAGTCAGATGCAAGCACAAATCCCTCTCTTGCCCTTGAAAGATCATCCAGCACAATCTAGGAGACCAAACAAAAGTTTATAGTAAATCTCAACTACAATTTTTTCTGCTCTAACAATTACTTAAACCAACATTACTTTTGCACAGACAGTAAAAGAATAGTTTGGAAATCAAAAGGGAAATAGAAGGTGCAATTTTTACAAGAGATTCTTCTGGGCAGAGAGAACTGCCAAAAGCCGCACGCCCAAGGGGTGTGGTGCTATATAACTTGGTATCTTCATTCCATTCAAGAAATTTTCTGTGGCATAACCACCGAAGAGATTCCTGGGCTGATTTCACTACATCTTGAAATGGCTTGGTGGAATTGAGAAGAGTACACCTAACATATCGATGAATATCATTAGCAGTTTGAACAATTCCGCCAGCCACAACTTCTAAAATGGCATGAGTCATTCCATTCACATCTTCAGACAGACAAGAATGCAATGGTGGACAGGTTTCATTAACAAGTCCCATAATTCTTTTGATCTCTTCCGGTTTGCAAATTAGTACCTGAATGGGTAAATTATCAGGAAAAAGATCAACAACTTAATATAAAAGCAGTGGTTTGACTTCACCAAAATATGCCAAAAAATTACTGAAAATAGAGGAATTAAATTATAACAAAAAAATGGTAACAAACAAGCATTATTGAGATTAACAACAAACAAACTAAAATATTAAAAAAAAAAGATCAGTAGTCACCATAGGAAAACAATAGAAAAAACAGGAACTACATAATAAAACTTACACTTTCCCCCTGTGTATCTATTCCAGTCCGACCAGCCCTGCCAGCCATCTGTTTGTACCTTGTCCCATCAATAAAATCACGACCGATCCTGGGTTGTCGAAAAATGACCCTCCTAGCTGGCAGGTTAACCCCAGCAGCTAAGGTAGATGTAGCCGTTAAGACACGTAAAAGTCCCCTGCGGTAACAGGTTTCAACAACTTCTCTTTCCTCAACCTATAGAACGAGCCCAACCTTTAGAAATATGAAAATCTCACAAGGATCAACAGTCAATAAGTCATCAATAGTAGAAAATACTCTTTTCATTCAAATGACAAAGAAAGTAAGCAAGAATATACCATGAGAAAATAATGATACACATAACCTCAACAAAACGAAAATATTAAAAAAAAAGAATCCTAAATACCGTGAGGCCGGCATGGTGATAGGCAACGCCAAAAGGGAAAGTTTCTTCTAATATAGGATCCAATCCAACAGGACACCTTCGTAAGGCATCAATAGCTGAAGTAATATCAACGAACTCGCTCTGATTGTTACGAACATTAACAGAAAATCTTTCCAGGAATTTTGCAACATGCCTTGCAGTTGATTCACATCCTTTTCGACTAGAGCAAAATATCAACACTGAATGACCCTCTTGAACAACCTGAAATATTTTTGGTTGATACATATTGTTCTTCTATAATAATATAAAAACAGTTTTGCGCCATAAGAAACCCCTACCTCATTGCACAGTTCAACAATATGATCTGGATCTTTACCTCCAAGATCAGCTGCTTTTGAAATTGTTCTAACAATGTCCATTTTTTTGCTATAAACTGTGTTGCCAACCTTAATATATTCTTCTAATGGAACTGGTCGAAAATCTGTCTGGTATAATGCTGCCTGCATGCAGATTTAAGAAAAATAAATCTTAAGTTTATTGACCACACAAGTACACTACAACAATCACATGGTAACACTTCATACCCTCCCCCAAGGCAAGATGAAAACAATAATGTGATCACCTTAACAAAAGATAGAATTAATATGAATAGAATTCCTAAAAACATGTTCAACAACAGTAATTTTTTTTCTTATAAGCAATAAAAGCATGAGAACTATAGATGCATAGTATAAACTTGAAAAAAAATATGTGATGATTAAAGCTTCCTGATATATGTGTATCTCTTAGCAATTATTTACTAACCTGAAGGTGACATATAATAACTGAAACCCCAAAAATAAAATATTTCGAGTGCAGTCTTTCCATCAGATTGAAAAGCCTAAGATGTAATGATGATAGTGTGTATAATTCAAGCATCTATGAACCAATTTGTGCCCCTATTGTTAAATCGTTGCCCTTCTTAACCACAGATAGGTGCATTAGAAGCTTTTTAAGTCATTAATGCCCTTCTTATGTTAAAAAGTGTGATCACTTGCAGATCTTTACATTTATCCTCCTGTGTTTGGCAAGTTAAACACATCCAATAGATCTTGATCCCATGACTTCACCCACCCTTCCATTATTATTGAGGAGAATATATGCCCTTTGGGTTTGAACAGATCAGCCACTAGCAGATCTTTTTACATCAAATTGAAACACTAGAACTTCACTAATGATCTACAGTTCCACTCACTTAAAGCCAACATGTACCCTCCATACCATTCGTAAGGAGAAGATCTGCCATTTGGAACAGAACAGATTGGCCACTAGCAGACCTTTACATCAAAATAAAACACTAGAACCTTACTAATGATCTACGGTTCCACTCACTTGGAGCCAGTCAGCAACTGCCACCACATTTGGCATGGTCGCACTCATTCCAACTATTTGCAGACCATGAGCAGGGTCAGCTTTACCACTGCTCCTACCTGAACTTTCTCCACTACTTGATTCTGAATTGCCTTCACCAGCTGCATAACGAAGCTTTGTCAACATAAGTTCCAAAAGATAGCCCCTACTTGGATCACCAACCTGTTAAGAAATATAAGCGCGAGAACTTACTATGTAGCATAACCAGAAAGCACAAGCCTAAAGAAGCTAAATGGAAACAGCCTTTGGAGTTTGGAAGAGAAAATAAAGTGAATTGAGCAACATATCTGCATAATAATACATCAATTGAAATATATCCCACAAGCTTCAAGTAAAATACCATGTGTAGCTCATCAATCACAATAATTCCAATTTCAGATAGGCGACCCTCTTCAAGCAATCTGTTTATTAAAGAGTTCGCCTTCTCTATTGTGCAGACAGCAACAGAAGTATCTTTAGGAAGTGTTCCACCACCTTGATTTCCATAATAACTACGAACATGCTTCCCAAGTGGCTCAAGAAGCACCTCCAGATGTTCTGCCTGCACCAATCAGGACAGAGACAAGAAATAATATATATATATATGTAAACATATATTGTTCTCTATGTATGTGCACGTGCGTGCTTAGTAAGTCAACCATAACTAACTTATGCTTTCTTCAAGTTCAATAGAAAAACAGTAAACCACCTTTTCTGTACAAATTGATACGTAAGGAAGGACAAGTAGTGCCATTTTTCCAGTTGATATGACCCGCCGCAACATTAGAATTTCAGCAACAAAACTTTTACCGGCACTGTGACAGATGTGGATTAGAAATAACACGTTAAGCGGGTAATAAGAGCATAAATTTATGGTATATGTGGATTAGAAACTGCCAATGGTTTTTCTTTTTCTCTTGAATGGCACCGGATGCCCGGAACAAAGTCAATCTCAGTGCCACAACCATTCAAAAACAATGGTTGGTATTTGAAAAACTACAATGAGAAAAATAAAAATAAAAAAAGATTAAGCAACAATAGCATGACAAAAAATTTAAGATGAATTCCAAATACACGGGAAAATACCTTGTAGATGCACAATATACTAGATTTCTTCTCTGTAAGACACCATCCACCTGAAGGCACTCAACCTGAAATTTAGTAGAAGTGTGTGTATTATGCTTCAAAGCCTAGGGATCAAGGATACAGGCAGCTGAATTGATAGAAATATGATATGAATATGATATGGATACACCAATACGGCCATTATTGAAGAAGTGGGCTACCAACTACACCAAGGATACTGCAAATACACACACACACACACACACACCCTCTTTGTCCCAATTTATATGTATTGGTTTGAATTTTAAAATGTCCCTTATACTGTACTAGAGGTGACATGGATTAATGAGAGTCTTGTGTACATCTTTTCAAAATGTAAGGGCAATGATGAAGAATTTGAACTTTTAAAAAGTAGATGTCTCCTGGGGCATTCCAAAACAAGAAAAGAAGACACCTAAAACAGATAGAGGGAGTACTTCATTGTGATCCACGGTAAATGACCTAAAGGTGTAACTGAGTAGTTTAAACACAACTATGTTGCGAACCCTTCCTATGTTTGCACATGCAATTGCAGACTCTATTTACTCTTTTTTATATAAGTAAAAAAAACTTCATTAAAATTCACAAATAAGTACATAGAAGTGGCCCCTATTCAATATAAGAATGATAAGCTTAAAAAAAAACGAAGAATGAGATACGAATCCAATTTTAGATTTTAATTTTAAATTCATAAACAATTTTTTTTTTATAATTAATAAGAATTTTATTACCAAGAATAGGCACAACCCAAATACAGAGGAAGTATACAAAGGAAATACCTACTATACACTTAGAAAGCAAGAAACTACGACAAACAGATTCAGTACATTATCATCATTCCTTACAAAGATCCTAGCCCACAAACTCAAACTAGAAAAGAAAAAATAACGAAGATCTTCAAAAGAACGCTGTCTTCAAAACATCTCCCATTCCTTTCCAGCGGCAGCCATAAACACCATATTAAACACAAAGGAATCATTCTCCATCTGGTAGCAGCACATTTCCTTGCCTCACAACCATGCCAACATGCAAGGAGATCCACAACTTCCTTAGGCATCACCCAATATAAACCTATCCGACCAATAACCTCATTCCACAAAGACTTTGTCACCTCACAATGTAAAAAAAGATGATTTACAGATTTACCATCTTTCTTGCACATAACACACCAATCAGCTATACACAAACCACGTATTCTAAGGTTATCCGTGGTCAATACTTTCCCTAGAGCAACCATCCAACTGAAAAACACCACCTTAGTAAGTACCTTCACCCTCCAAATGCTTTTCCAGGGGAATACACAGCCAGAATGACAATTAATCACCTTATAAAAAGAACTAACTGAAAACCTAAAATTTCCAGCATGACCCACAATAGCCTGTCCTCTCTTCCCTGCATCACTTTTGAGTTATAAATTCTTCCCAGAAAATCTGAAACAACATTCACTTCCCGATCATTTGCATCTCTAAGAACGTCAACATTCCATAGCATATTATTATCCATACATTGAAGGTAATCTGCCACAGCAACATTTTGATCCCTTGCAATCTTGTAAAGAGATGGAAAAGCTTATTTAAGAGCTGATTCCCCACACCAGATGTTATTCCAGAAGAGAATCCTCTTGCCTTCCCCCACCTTAAATTTAATATGTTTAGAAAACTCCCCCCAACCTTACCTAATAACCTTCCACAAACTCACCCCATACACTTCTCTAACTTCATTAGAACACCAATCCCCCCACCCACTCCCATATTTAACAGCAACAACATTCTTCCATAAAGCATATCTCTCTTCATGATATCTCCAAAGCCATTTTCCAAGAAGAGATTTTTTTTTTTTTTTTTTTGGATAGGTAAAAAAGAATTTATTAATCCACGTAATTAGGCAAAACTCAAGTACACAGGAAGTATACAAGACAGAGCCCAATTACAAACTACGTGCCACAGAAATTAGCATAAAAGTCATTAAAACTCTTTCCATTCAATATAATAGAAGAAGCCTAAAGCAACAATGTATAAAAGAAAAAAGCCCTAAAACCATCCGGAGAGCATTCCTTATTATCGAAACAACGGCCATTTCTTTCGTTCCATGTCCACCACATTAAGCATTGAGGCACCATCTTCCATACAGCTGTATTGTGGCGATTGTCCCAAATCCCTCTCCAACAAGACAATAAATCTATCACTCTCCTAGGCATTGCCCATGCGATACCAAGCCTAGTGAAGATTTCATCCCATAAAACCTTAACTACTTCACAATGAAGAAGAAGGTAATCTGCTAATTCACTGTTGTGTTTGCACATAAAGCACCAATCAATTATGTAGAGGCCACGCTTTTTCAACTTGTCAATGGCCAATATTTTACCATGGGATGCCAACCAGCCAAAGAAGGCAACCCTAAGGGGGACATTGCTCCTCCAAATGCTCTTCCAAGGGAAGGCATTGAATGTGTAAGTCGTCTAGGCCTAGTAATATGATCAAACTGAAAATTTCTTGTTCCTTGTGCATGTCCAAAGTAATCTGCACTCACCTCCTGCCTTTAGTTTCAACACGTATAAGACACTATAGAAATCAATTATGTCTCCTACCTCCCAATCTTGTACAGCTCTAGTAAATCTCATGAACCCATTGAAGCGAATCAGCAAAAATGCACATATTAGCAACCACCGAGGAACCCTAATCTGACACGATCCTATAAAGAGGGAAAAGCGTTTTTCAAAGCAATATCCCCACACCAAGTATCATTCCAAAACCTTATTCACGTGCCCCTTCCCACCTCAAGTCTGAAATTACCGAGAAAATCATCCCAACCATTCCGAATAATTTTGCAAACTCCCACGCCATAAGCCCCTCTTACATCATTAGAGCACCAACCTCCCCAAATACTCCCATATTTAACATCTATGATGTTCCTCCGAAGAGCCTCCCTCCTGATGATATTGCCATAAGCATTTTCCAAGAAGGGCCTTATTGAATGTTCTCAAATTTCTTACCCCCAACCCACTGCAAGACAAAGGGGTGCAGACTTTATCCCATTTAATCAAGTGGAATTTTTTTACATCCTCTAGCCCTCCCCACAAGAATTCACAGAAAATCTTCTCCAGTCTTTCGTTACCCCTGCAAGCACAAGAAATAAAGATAGGAAGTACGTTGGGAGATTAGATAACGTACTCTTAATAAGTGTGATTCTCCCGCCTTTATACAAGTAAATTCTCTTCCAACCCACCAATTTGCTTTCGATTTTCTCAACAATCCCGTCCCACATTGCCTTGGATTTATGAGAAGCCCCCAAAGGGAGTCTAAGGTACTTCATAGGCAAGGATGACACCTTGCATCCCAAGATGGCAGCTACTTCACTTAAATTATTAACCGCACCAACTAGAACTACTTTAGACTTTGATAAATTCACCTTAAGACCAAATACAGATTCAAAGCAAAGGAGGGCTCTCAAGGAGCGAATTTGATCGAGGTCTGGGTCACAAAAAATCAATGTATCATCGAGGAAAAGGAGATGGGGGGACTATCAAGCTACCATGCAAGGAACCACCCACTGAGAAGCCCGAGATGAAGCCCTTATCCACCATCCCCTCCAACATTCTACTCAGCATATCCATCACTAGGATAAATAAAAGTAGGGATAAAAAGTCCCCTTGTCTCACGCCCCGAGAACTATTGAAGAAGCCTTCAGGAGTGCCATCGACCAAGACTGAGAATCTGACTGTTGTAATACAATGCTCTATCCACTGACACCATCTTTTCCCAAAGTCGTACCTACCAAGGAGTGCTTTATTAAACAACCTCAAATTTCTCACTCCCAATCACAATCCTCCACAAAAAACCGGTTGACAAACCTTATTCCAACTAACCAAATGAAACTTCATTTCCTCCTATTCCTCCCCATAAGAAATTACTATAAATATTCTCAATTCTACTAGCAACCCCAACCGGCAAAGGGAGAACTGAAAGAAAATACATAGGAAGATTAGACAACGTACTCTTTATCAAAGTAATTCTTCCCCCTTTAGACAACTATAACTTTTTCCATCCAGCCAACTTTCTCTCAATCTTCTCAATGACAATAACCCCATCCCATATCATAACAGATTTGTAAGGAGCCTCTAATGGAAGACCAAGATATTTCAACGGCAGTGAAGCAATCTTATATTCCAAAATATTAGCCAAATCTGAAATATTACCTACGGCACCCACCGGTACAATTTCAGACTTGTTTAGGTTAATCCTGAGACCCAAGACAGCTTCAAATAATAACAATGCTCTCAAAAATAGAATATGTTCTTGATTGGGCTCACTGAAAATCAATGCGTCATCGGCAAAAAGAAGATGAGATAATTTCATGCTATTCTGTTCCTCATTGTCCACCTTAAAACCCGACAAGTACCTTTCTTCTACCTTCGCTTCCAACATTCTACTCAATGCATCCATGACAAGGACGAAAAGAAAAGGAGATAGAGGATCTCCTTGTCTCAAACCACGTGAACTATTAAAAAACCCAACTGGGGAGTGCCATTCACCAAAATGGAAAATCTCGACATCAAAATGCAATGTTTGATCCACATACACCATTTCTCTCCAAAACCATATCTCCCAAGCAAATACAAGAGAAAATCCCAACTAACATGGTCATACGCTTTTTCCATATCCAATTTAATCAAAATTCCATATTCATTTGATTTAATTCTACTATCCACATACTCATTAGCCACTAATACCAAATCAAGAATTTGTCTCCCGGAAAAATATAGTTGCAAGCACAATTATGCACTAATCTATGCACTCATGTGATGTGATTGGTCAAAAAGTAGATTTTATTTAAAACAGTGTTAATTTAAATTTTAAGTATAAATAAATCAATATTGGTACACAGATTAGTGCGCGACTGTGCTTGTATGTAGCAAAACTCGTCTCCCTCTTACAAAGGCATTTTGAGATTTTGATATAATATTTTCCAACACCCTACTCATATGATTAGCTAACACCTTAGAGATTATCTTTATACCCCATTCACCAAACTAATAGGCCGAAAATCCCGCACCTCCACAGCCCCTACCTTTTCGGGAATAAGTGCGCTATAAATGTAGCGTTGAAAGTTTTCTCAAATTTCATAAATGTATAAAATTCATGAAAAACCTTCATAATATCTTCCCGCGCTATATCCCAACAAGATTGAAAAAAAGCAATTGAAAAACCATCCGGACTAGGAGCCTTATCCCTTGCCATTCCTCTAATCACATCGAGAACTTTATCCTCTTCAAAAGCTCTCTCCAACCATTCTGCACTTGCCTGATCAATAGAGTCAAAAATAGTCCATCAAGCTTTGGTCTCCATGAATATTCTTCTATAGACTATAAACAACTTCTCATAAAAATTGACAATGTGATCCTTAATGACCTCTTGATCTGAAATGATGTTTTCACCATCATGAAGAACCTCAATTGCATTTTTCTTCGATGAAAGTTCGCCATATGGTGAAAAAATTCCGTGCACTTGTCACCTTCCTTCAGCCAAAGAACCCAGGATTTCTGTCTCCAAGAGATTTCCTCCATTAAAGTGATATTCTCTAAATCATCCACCACCACTTTTTTTCTCTCCAATTCCTCACTGGATAAGTCCGCAACAGCTCCCTTTCCTCCGAACTTTGCAACTGCTGCATCAAAAGTTTCCTTTTATTTTCCATGTTCCCAAACTCCTCAACACTCCACTTATTCAAATCTATTTTTAACGCTTTAACTTTACCAGCCAGTACAACACTCAGAGTACCAGAAAAAGAGTTCAAAGACCACCACATTCTCACCCTATCCACAAAACCCTCAACCTCCAACCACATATTTTCAAATTTAAAATACCTTAGTCCTCTAAAAGTGCCCCCACTCTCCAACATAATAGGATAATGGTTAGAACACAATCTCGGTAACCTTTTCTGCCTCAAATCAAGAAAACAAACCTCCCAAGAAGCTGAAACCAGAAATCTGTCCAGCCTAGACCATCCCTTCCATTGGACCATGTAAAATCTCCATCCACCATTGAAAGATCAATCAAACCAAGCTCAAAAATCAGATCAGAAAAGGTATTCATGGTATGAGAGAAATAATTATCCCCACTCGCTCACTAGGGAACCAAGTAATGTTAAAATCTCCTCCAAAACACCAAGGAACATCCAAACAGCAGTAAACACCCGCCATTTCATCCTATAAAATACTTCTACTATTATCCACGTTAGGACCATAAATCCCCGCAAAAGCCCATTCAAATCCGTCATCCACACATTTGAATCAACAAACAACCATAAACTCTCCCACATAATGATCTACCATCTTCACTAATCTCCTATGCCACATAATAATAATAACATCTGAAGCCCCTTTCAAAACTAATTCAATCCATACCACACATTGACAGCTCCATAAGCTGTTCACAATTGTCTAATAAACCAACTTCAGCTTGGTTTCTTGGAAACAAATAACATCAGCACTCCACTTTCGAATCATATTCTTTACCCGAAGACGTTTTCTATAATCGTTCAACCCCCTCACATTCCAAGAGATGATTGTTGGTTTCATTGATGACTATAAACAACCCTCTAATTGCCTTTATCTCTAAATGCACTTCCTCCCTTTGCATTATAATTAATAGAGCACGATAACCTCTTCAATTCCCTCTCCTTCTTACGAGCGGATCTAGCCAATGAAGGTTGACCATCCTCTATAGCTATTAGTAGGGGTGACAATTTATGACACGACCCATTAACCCAACATGAACACGACACGATAAAAGCGGGTTTGGGTTTAGTCTTATCGAGTTCGGGTCAAAACAGGTTGACCCATTAAGACACGATTGCTTAACAAGTCAACCCGTTAAGAAAATTAAAATTACACTTCTACCCTTCTATCTAAAAATAAACCCTAAATCCTAATATATGTCCCTCGCCGCACACCACCTTATACCCAATTTCTTCAAATTTTCATTCTTCAATTTCTTCCTCTTGCGCCTTGCGACTTACAAACTACTTCATTCTTCAATTGTTCCTCTTGCAACTTGCTGAGTCTTGCTTCTTCACTCTTCCTCTTGCCGCCACAATGCCACAACTCCTCTTCATTCAGCAGTTGTCGCTCAGCTATCACACAAACTCACACTCACAGTCACGACGTCCTAACCTCCAGGCTTCTCATCTCTATCACACGACGACACGAGTCACGGGTCACTACCGGCAACTGCTACATAGCCTCCAGTGCCAGCCACACTACCACCTCCCTCTGTCCCTCATGAGTCATAGCTGAGCGAAGCAACGGAGCCCTTGGTAATTTTTCCTTTTCTTCTTAATTTTTCTTTGTTGGGTTCCCTACAAAATATTCAAGATGAATTTTTGATAGATTATTTAGAGATGTGTTTTGGTAGATTATGTAGCAGTAGAGCTGTGCTGTGGTAGATTATATTTTTTGAAATTTGGGCTTCTCTATTTTTATATTTGTTTGGTTTCCTAGAAAATAATTTGTTTGGTTCCTTAGAAAATATTCAAGATGAATTTTTGGTAGAATATTTAGAGTTGTGTTTTGGTAGATTATGTAGCAGTAGAGATGTGTTGTGGTAGATTAATCAGATCAAACGGGTTAACGGGTCGTGTTCGTGTCCATTAATATATATATAAATGGTTTGAAACGAGTCATAATGGGTTGTGTCGTGTCGTGTCAACCTTTTGCATAGGGTTTACTAAAGGGTCATAAAGGGTCGTGTCGTGTCAACCGTTATCTTAATGGGTCGTGTTAGAGTTTAGAGTTTTGACACGAAACCCTTAACGGGTCGTGTTCAGGTTGACCCATTAAGTGTAATGTATATGTCTTGACTGTATATGTCTTGACACAACAAGAATACGAGCCATTAACACGATTTGACACCCCTAGCTATTAGAAATGATCTAAATTGTTCCTTAAATCCGACACAAGAGATTCCCACGCAATCATTAATTTCATCCACTTTCCTCATCACCTAATCAAATGAGGAATAGGGCCAATCAATTTTAGGAATGATAGAACACAACGTATCAAAGTACATTTCTTCATCAAACTCCCTCAGCTATCCTGACTCACTTGCCTCTGCCTCCCCTCCAAGAGCCATCGGCATCTCAGAGTTTAACCTCTAGGTGCAACCCCAAAACAAACTCCTCAATAGACCAAGTGACATTACCACACAATTCCACATCTCCCTCCAACACTTCCACCCCCTCTGAAACCCCACTCATTGCCTTCATAACATAGCTCAACAGGAACCAATAACAACTGAGAAGAGAACCTCCCAACCCCGAGATGAGAATCTCCCTTCTGAACCTCAGGCTCAGAGGAAGATAACATGCTCCCCTTCGTCAGAGTTGAACACACCACCTGAGTACCCTCAAAGGGATCTACTACCATTGGCGTCCCTTTCTGTGAAGAAAGCACAACCTCCTATGTCGTCGAGGGTTTAATATGGACCACCTCAGAGTTCCAATTCTCAGATCTGAGTAACTAAAGATTCACCAGTGGATAGACCTTTGTCGGAGAGCCTCTCGAAGACTCGCTTGCTATCGTCAACCCTATCTGTGACATCGAAGTGTTTGTCGGAGCCACCGAGTCCTTGGGCTGGGCCATCCCTCCCCTCGGGCTTTTTCTCCTTCCAACCAAATAACTCTGCCCTTACGTGCTACAAAGATCCTTCAACTTCTCCAACTTTCTGCAACACCTCAGCAGGCCAACCATTCTTCCTTCCATCCATCTACTTCCACCACAAAACATCATTCCTCTTGTTACTATCCAACACCAATTCATCCTTTCTAAATTTACAACACCATAACTCTGATGAGGAACAGAACCCTCTAATGATTAACACCTTTCGAAGATGTATCAGAAATCACGTTTTTATTTCTAGAGTCTCGTTCACTGCCACCCTTCGGAGGAGAAACTCTATTTTCATAACATGAAACAGAGTTCCTAAAATCAACCATCTCTCTCATTAATCTCACAAAACCTACCCAACCACCCCCTTTCCTCCTTTCTAAAATCACTATGATTCCATTCCCCTTACCAGTGCCAAACTCAATCAGCTTCACAAATCTGCCAAACACGTTTTGACACTTTTGGACCAGAAAAACTCTATTACCTTCCCTTCAACAAGCTAAAAATAAAACTAAAAGAAGAAAAAAGATAGAGGGAACACGAATCAAGGAAGCATAGAAATATTAAGGACTATCCCCGACAAGAAGCACTAGGGATGGAAGATGAAAGGTCAGACCCCGAGAGAGAGAGAGAGAGAGAGAGAGAGAGAGAGAGATTATACGCCTACACTTCTCATATAAAGGTATCCATGCTAAATATATTAACTTACAATATCTGATACTAAAGCATATAAATAGTAAGACCATTGAAAAATGCAAAAAGAGGCACAACGATAAGCAACATATTATCTGCTTAAGGCAAAAGAAAAAGCTACATAGCCTACTTATATATCACACCCCACTCGACCGTTGCAGTAACCATTTAAAGCCCCGTAATAATATGATAACAATTGCAAAAATCATCTTAATCCATAATCCAATCATATGAGCAAATAGATCACTGAGTTCATTGAAAGTTAAAAGCTACCTGCCAAGGATACAGTTTTGAAATTCCTCTCTTTCTATATGTACTGCATATTTCAGATGGAAGCCAACTATGTAGATCTGAACGATCTTCAAGACGCACAAAACTTGAAGGAGTACTTGCCTCATCAGATTCATGGCTAAGAACCGAATTCTTGATTTCGTTTACCGGTGAATTGGATGTCATACAACCATTATCAGGACATGACATACCCCCTGGCTCTTTGTTAATTACAATAGTAGAAGTCATCTCCTGTACCTCATGCAACTTTTCATTTGGAATCAAGATATTAATAGTTTCTAGCCCTTTGACATTTACAGAACCACATTCAGATTGCTCGCTGCCTTTATGAGTAGCACATTTTGAACCATCTACACCATGATGGCGTGAGGTACTTTCATTCAGGTTTTTGCCCTCACATGAGAAGTCAAAATGCTTAACAGGAAGTGGGGATACTTCTTTATGCAGATCTTTTACATGCTTCCCCAGGGACCCCAAAGAAGCACTTAACTCCATGTTCCAGGCTCTCTTCTCACCCTCATTCAATGTTTTCATTGAGTTCTCATGACAGGCGCCATTTCTGAAATTGCACGAGTTCAAGACATGATATCGGGTTGTACTATGAGTTTCTTCAGCGGCCTGAGGAGCACACAAACCATCAGCAACTTGAATTGCTTCATTCCAAAAAGCTTCTCCTGGTGAAAATATGGAGCTTCCACGGATTGACTGGGGGGTCTCATTAATGCATGCTTTAACAATCAAAGAACCCGGTGTACGTAATTCTGTCATATTGACAGATGATTTAGGAGTATTGCTGCATTTTTTCAAGCATGGTTGAAGAACAACCAGACTATCACCATCAATAACCTAACCAGGAAAAATAATAACGCTTGTAAATCATATTTAAAGCGAATAATCAAAATCTGGTTATAAGATTCATAACTGAGTTGTTTAAAATTGACCTTACCTCTCTAGAAGAACTAAAAACCGATAATACAGTTTTATCAACATCACCAGGCTGCATGTCGTCGTGATTTTTCTTTTTAGAGCAAGTGAATTCACCTTCTAAATGTGAATCACTGGTATTAAACTTCTTCTTGGATGTCTTATCCATCCTGTCGAGGCACGATGGGCTGTAATGTCTCTTATGTTCATTCACTTCTGGCTCTGACTGTGAATTTACACTTGGTTTAAGCTCACTGCAAATAATAGAGGCTCAGAAATCTAAATAACATAAAACAAAAAATAGAGAATAAAGTAACTGCAGTGCAACCGCTGAATCATCCTCAATGCCACTAGTGGAAAGAACAATCCAGAAGAAAGTGCCAATGAGAAATGCCAATCCAATCATCGGTAAAGGATGTAGATATAAATGGTTCCTGATATTTAGAGTACAATACCTACAATACAAAGACAGGAAATCAGCAGCAAACGTTTTTAGGTCTGAATTATCCGCACCGTTGGGAAATTTTGAGGAACCTTTTGCCAAATCTCCAACTGCAGCATCACCCATTACAGATAATCCATGAGATGCTTCGCTCTGAGCCACTTCAACTGCTTCAGATGTTGCAGGGTGCAATTCTTCTGAAAATAAGGACTGCTTAAATTCATCCTTGGAAGAGTTATTAATCTCCAGTGCCAAATTTCTTCTGACTGCATCTGGCCCAGCCAAGGAATCATGAACTGTATATGAAGACCTAGGACTGTTATCGTCTTTTGAAGTCACCAAACAATTGTCCAGAGTACCTTTGGCACTTGGAGAGCCTTCAAAGGTAGCTTTCACATGTTTTTTGCTTCTCCCAGACTTGAAACCAGGTGATTTTTGTTTCCTTTTCTTCGAAACAAAAAACTGTATAACATAACACCGAGCACAAAATTGGGCAGAACCCCACCAAGTTGCGTTAAAGTGGGCATTACCTTTATAAAGCAACTTATAGTTAGGCTACTAATTTTAGAGAAGACCCAATTTAAAAGCCGTAAATCTTGTCTGAAATTTATTTTTCTCACGGAGTACTGGGGCCGGGTTTGGTTATCCTGGTTGTGGAAGATGAAAAGGAAGAGCAGTCTGTACCACATTATGCAATACCTTCTTTCTCACCCAATTTTCTCGGCAAACAGACGGGATCGGGGACTTTCCATTTTACCAAAGTTCTTTATGCAAGATTTTTATTCAAAAAGGAAGATAATACCCGTTGTTGTTCTCTTCATCTACTAATTAAACCAAAAAAAAAAAAAAACAAACGCATAAAATACGAAAGAAGAAAAAAAGTATGTGCATCAAGTCGACCGTTGGGACTCAGATTTTGAAAAAGTGACGTTGGGTTCGAAACGAACCTGATCGATGCGCCCCCGAGGCGATCCAGACGCCATGATCAAAGACGTAAGTTTAGGATCGGTCCGCGAAACCCTGGCTGTTTCGCCGCCGCGTGCTCTCGTTGCGACGTCGCGGAGGTGGAGCCAATTTGAATTCTCATTCGCAAACTCGGTGTGGATGCATAGTAAAAGCGCTTTTCTTAGCGGTCTCACCTTGTCAATCTTGAAAATTTTGCAAAGGCGCCCTCTTCCTTTTATATATTTCCATGACGAGGTCTTTCGAGGAGAATTCTTTTCTCTTGGCTAATTTTTCGTACAAAATTTATAATTAAATCCTACTTTTCTAACGATACGAGACTGATGGGAAATGGCTAATGCTACTCACTCTATTATATTTATCATTAATGTAATTGTGTTTTTTTTAATATTTTTAAATATTTTAAAAGATATATACATAAATTTAATAATAATTACTTTCTCAACTATTGAAAAATAAATAAAATAAATAAATAGTCAAAATGAGGGACAATGGAGCCATTTAGCATTTCTCTTTTCCATATGTGAGGATTGTGAGGACAACCCCGCTAGCCGCACTCCCTTTTTTTTTAGAGCATTGCTGTTCTGCAGTATATATCACATTTTTTTTATTTTTTTTAAATTAATTAAATTCTTATATTCATCATCTTTACATTACATATTTATTAAATAAAATTAAACATGTGGTATATAGATGATTAATAAAAAAATTCTTCTTTTTAATCTATTTTCTAAAATAAAAACGTAAACATGTTTTATTTTCACTTCAAAATATAAGCCTTTTTTAATAATCTTGCCTCTTTCTATAATTTTCTTCCTTTTTATTGTTTATTATTTTCTTTAGCTTTCTGATATTTGGATTTTTAAAACTATTTTTTGGGGTTTTGTTGAGGATTTTCTTTCCTACGTTGGACGGTACACGTTAAATGAGTTATTTTGAATGTTTTGTACGTAAGTTTTCGGATTTCTATATTTGGACTTATTTAGATCATTTCTATTTTTTTTTAAATATATTCATCATCTTAATTTTTATTATTTTCTCATGTGGTATTAGATGATAGGTTTATAAATAAAATATAATAAATAATCTTCAATCATTTAATATTATATCATAAGATAATGGGATGATGATGAGAATTAAAATGATGAGAATTAAAATAACGAGTAGTGTTACTCTTTTTTTAATTCTCAGCATGGGCGAAACAAAATAAAGTTACAAACTAAAATTAAAATAATCAGCGGTGTAAATGATTGAAATTCCATTCTAACCTGAATATCCAACTCAATTATGAGTGATTCATTATTGTAAAACAATTATTATTTTTTAAACATAAATTTTATATATAATTATTTTTACATATTTTTTATATATTACATGTAATTAACTACGTCACTTTTTTAATATAAAATTATTATTTTGACCAATCACCTTAATATAAACCCAAAACACTTTACCCTAGCTTCGATCTATCAAAAATTAACAAATCAATTTTAAAAGCTTAAAATCCATTTATTATCTCAAATTAATCAACCATTCTTCCACTGAAAAATACATACATTTTATGTTATTTTAGTTTATTCAAGTTTTAAAATTGACACGTGACATGATTTTTAAATTATTAAAAAATAACCTATAACAGTAATCTAATTCTAGTTCTTAAAACACATCGTGATTTCTCTTAAAAATTATAGTATATATGACTTCTTCGTCTTGTTAGACTAAAAACTATATATTCATTTCATTGTGGTGAAACTGATATTAAATTATGAAAATGAAACTTATTTGCATATATCTAAGATGTACAAACTTCATTTAGATGATCTTTTGAATAAAATTAGATCAATTAGTAGAGAAAGATGCTTCTTCGTGATAATTATTAAATAGAAACCACCCCATCCTCTCTATAAATCATCTCCAAATCAAAATCTGTGCAAAGGAGGAAAGAGTTTCTTCCCAACCTCATTTATGTTTCATCCTTCCTCCATCTCCTCTCTAATTTTCTTCTTTTATTTTATTTTTTTTTTTGGTTTTTTTTTTTAGGGCTAAGTATGGTGAAAGGCTGATATGTTGCTCTCCAATGTTTAGCGACTACCACGCATCCTACCACAGGTTTTCCAAGACATTGATCATTCAGATAGGCGAAGAATTTTACAAAACAGCACTATGTGTGAGCCACACACATAATCCAAAGTGGGCGTGTAAAAACCACGTGCCACGTGCTATTCTGCCATCGCGCATGACTTTTCTGGGTTTAAGGCCACCAATTACTTCAGACTTGACTAACCATCATACTCTCAAGATGGTGTGTGGCTTTCACACACCATCATAATCTTTTTATTTGTAATTTATTTCTTCCAATGTTGAAAATGTGAATCTATTTTTTTTAAGATATAATTTATTTTTTCTATGTATCTTTAATTTATATTTTATCTATTGTTTTAGACAACCAAAAAAAAAAACATAATCCCTTTGACTTTTATCTATAGAGTGTGTCTCTTGAACTTTTGTCTATATCTTGTATCCTCTACTCCGTTTTAAGCAGAGTATATGGAGTTTGTTAACTTTATTTTATTAGAGTTGTATTATCTCTCAAATAGTAGTTTGTAGAGATTTACAGCATGGATTAAACCATGTTAGTCATAGTTGTGTATTGAAGAGTTATTAATGTTGTAGTTGGCTTGTAATATATATTTCATATCAAAATTGTGATAATATGTTTTATAAAAAAAATGAAACTTATTTGCATATATCTAAGATGTACAAACTCCTTGTAGATGATCTTTTGAATAAAATTAGATCTATTAGTAGAAAGTTTACTTCTTCTTGATACTTACTTTTTTCAAAAACTATGAAAAGAATTTGTACTTCTTAAATTTAGTAATAATTTGTTTTAAACACGCAAAATTTCTATTAATAGATTCTGAATGTATAAAGCTGTCGAGATATACGGCTCGGAAAAATTCAATTTATAAATATCGAACATGTAAAGTAAGGTTACGTCACCCTAACGATAACGTATTAATAATAAGAAAAAAGTTATTCAATTTAAAAGTTAGTATGAAAATGCAGTATTTTTTTTTTTTATTTGTTGCAAAGTTAAATTTATTAGTTTTGTAATAAATCAAAGTCTATATTACTAATATAAAATGTGTATCAATTTTTGAAGGGAAAATAAAGAATTATTTGTAATACATTGAGTTAAAAGTAAGAAAAATGATATAGTTACTATTTCACTATAATTTATTTATTACTTTTTTTATATTTGATTTTTTTTTAATTTTTAATTTTATTTAATGATTAAGGAAGTGAATATTAATAAAGTTATATTTTTTTTAAAATTTTTTTTAATGATTAAGAATATTAAAAAAAATAAAAATAAAAAAACTTATAATACACTTAAATAATAAATAGATAATAATAAAATAGTAAGTCTATCACTGTTCTAAAAGTAAAGGGGTTCGAAAATAAAATAAAATCCGAGTCCTTTCATACTAGGATTCCAAACCTAGGAGCTACGGATAACCAATATTTATAGCGGCTTTAGCCCACTTGTTTTAAGCGGTTCTGACTTCAGTTATACGATTGAAAGGTCTGGGCACGGGAGAGAATCGGACGGTTGTACGGTAAATTCAGTACGTGCGCCTGCCGTCGATTGGGCTTCGGGTTCAGTGGAAGAAGAGATATAAAATTATCTTATCACACTCTCGCTCTCCGAAACTGTAAGTTGCTTCTGCGTTCATCTATTCTTAATCCTGATCTTCGTCCCTCTATTCTAGGGCTCGCCGAAGCTGTTAGTTTTGATGGATTTTTTTACCCGTGAAGATCTTCCCCGTTGTTCCGTTTATTGGGATTTATGATTCGTTTCAGGGGTTTATTTATTGTTCGGAAGATTTTGTGCCTGGATTTTGTGGATATTTATATCGTATTTCCATTAGTTTTTTGGAAGCATTATCTGTTTAAGGATAGATCGTTTAATACTTCTTACAGAAAAACATGTCCATCCCATAAATTATATCGCAGAGCCCGAACATTTTTAGTGCAAACCATGCTTTCTCACCCGCCCCGCCATTCATCCTGAAGTACCATTCAGAACTATTTGCATCTTACATTCCATTTAGAGTATGTTTAATTAATATTTCAGGCTAATAATTTCAGTTGCTCCTCCAGATGGATTTTCATGTTGAAATGTATTAAAAAAAAATTGAGAGTTAATTTCTTGCTATTTCTCAGGTTTTTATTTTTCATCTGCTTGGAAAGAGACGTGACATGAAAACATGGTGGAAGTAGACACGAAGGACCTTGCATTTAAGTGGGGTAAACAGAGAGGAGTTGGAGGGAAAGATAAAAAGGTCCGGTTTTTTCAGTCTTTTTCCTATGGCAGCGTAGAGTATGCTCTTTATGATTGCGTTTATCTGTATGGAGAAGGAGAAACTGAACCTTATATTGGTAAGCTTATAAAAATATGGGAGAATCCTGACAAGACAAAGAAAGTAAAGGTTTTGTGGTTTTTCCGCCCACGCGAAATTCAATATTATGTTGGGGTTGAAGACACAGCCAAAGATGAGTTGTTTTTGGCTTCAGGAGAAGGTGCAGGCCTTGCAAATGTTAATCCTTTGGTAATGTTTTATCATTTTGTCGGCCTGTATATAATACATTTGCTATTGTCTCGGTGCTCCTTTAACGTAGCTGGCTTTTTGAATATTTGATTGAGGTACTGTTGAAATTTTACTGTAGATAAATGAAAAGGTCTCTTTTAAGGAAAAAAAAAAAAAAAATCGTTATGTCTCTAAAAAAAGTGAATTTGTGGATTTTTCCATCTTTCGTGTTGTCGCATCTGAACTACTAATTATTTCAAGGACTTCAGCATCTTCATTATTGTAAAACTATGTGAATTTTGAACATGTATTTAGATTGGACGTTGGTATTTGATATGATAATTTATAGAAGCTAATGACATCATGAGATCATATTTAGTGCCTTTGGAAGTGACTCGTATATTTCAGCTCAGGAAGTGAATCAGCCATTACTAATTTCATATGCAATAATCAGGAGGCAATTGTTGGAAAATGCAATGTTGTTTGCACCTCAGAGGACAGTAAAAATCCGCAACCTACAGAAGAACAACTTCGAACAGCTGACTTTATATTTTACCGTGCCTTTGATGTTGGGCACTGCAGAATCCTGGATAAGATAGAGGAGAAAGTTGCTGGGGTTGAAGGTAATATTACCTTTTATTATTTGTTTCTTTGCTTGCTTGCTCTTTTTTGTTTTTGTTTTAGTTCGTTGGGAATCCTAAGGTTTCAAAATAGTCTTTTTATTTTTTATTTTATTTTTTATCCTAATGGTCGATGGTCTTCATATATGATTATTATGTTCTTTTGTTTGTAAATGTTGCAGTGAAATTTATATTTAATAGAGCGGATGTTTAGAGCCCTGTGCTGCTCGATCTGAAGCCTGATCCAGACAAGAAAGGAGTAAGTGGTAATGCCGTGTAGCGAGGAATGATGAAACGAAGCTGTGAATTTAATAATTTGGACTACTACTGCATTCTAAAAGCACTTATGCAGAATTACAGCTCTGATGGCAAGCATAATATATGTTGTAAAAATAAGTTTTAGCAGGCATTCTGGCACCGCGTCCTTTTAATTTACTGGGTATTTTCATGATAATACAGCTGCTTGATAGCGTACTGCCTTTATAAATACTGGTGTGCCTTAGAGGTAACAATCTTTAAGCGTGTGCTTTAATAAATATCATTGAACCAAGCGCACATATATTTGGAAACAGAAAAAGAAAAAGGATCTGACGATATTATCTGACAATCACCAATTCAGTAAAAATTAATTTTGCATGCCAAAAAGGGGCATGCCCCGATGATCAGTGTCATATTCTCCAGGTGAAAAGAACCTCGCCCACATATATATGCATACCAAACCCGCACAAAAAGGTATATTTCTTTATTGGTAAGAAAGCTTAGATTTTTTTCATAGGAAAATGCTAGTCCGACAGTTGTGCATCCCGCTTGATATGGCATCCCAATGACGTGCGGAATGGATTAAAAAATGACATCCCAGGTGGCATCCTCCTCTCACTTTCTTCATTTCCCTTTCAAATTTCTTTATTTCTTTTCCTCTATTTACTCTCAACTTAATCATGAAAATAGGATGTGAAACAAAAACTCTTCTCAATATTTTTAGGTTTTATCTAAATGTATTGGAATTATCACATGCAGCCACTCATGCATTGGACACCTTGGAATTATCACATGCAGCCACTCATGCATTGGACACCCCACGTTTACAACCACCTAATAATGGAATGTGATGGAAAGCATTGGAATCTCTTTTTAGCTAATTGTGTCTGCCACCTTATGCCACTTATGTCTACCACCAAACCACATGCTTTTATTATTCAATTCATTTTCATTGTATATATATTTCTTGCAAGATAATGGAAACAGGCAGAGGGAATATTAGAGAAAAGTACGAGACAAAACTATGTGAGAAGGCAATATTCCCTCTGCCTGTTTCCATTATCTTGCAAGAAATATATATACAATGAAAATGAATTGAATAATAAAAGCATGTGGTTTGGTGGTAGACATAAATGGCATAAGGTGGCAGGCACAATTAGCTAAAAGGAGATTCCAATGCTTTCCATCACATTCCATTATTCGGTGGTTGTAAACGTGGGGTGTCCAATGCATGAGTGGCTGCATGTGATAATTCCAATACCCTCCCGCAAGATGGAGAGTAAACATTGATTACTCCCATCTTGGACAGGAGTCGAGTAAACGCAGGAGATTGCTTTCTTGGCATGGGGTAATTCCACAATGGACCATGTCTCATTGAGCTCAAGAGCAGTAAGTTCTAGCTTCATTGCCTCGCATCAAACAGGTTCTTTGATGGCTTGGGTATAAGAGGTTGGCTCGGTTTGGGAAGAAATAGAGACAGTGAAAGCTTTGAATTGAGGGGAAAGTAAATTATAAGAAATGGAGTTAGACAGAGGAAAACAAACCTGGAAATGTTGAGAGGAGCCGGTCAACTGAGATGCGGACTGAGTCAAGTTAGATGCAGTGATGTGAGGGCAATGAAAATCACGTAGGTAAGCTGGTGCATGTCTGGTTCGAGTTGAGCGTCGTGGAGTTGGGTTGGTGGTGTTTGGGTTAACAGGTGGGCTTGGGTTATTGGGTGAGAGTGAGTTATTGGATATATGTACGTCTGAGTGAAGTGGCTCTGTAGAGGCAGGAAGTGGTGTAGTATGAGAAAGAGAGGGCTGGACGTAAGGGGGAACATGTTGGGTGGAGTCTGTATCTATGTGGAGAGGTTGTGAATCGAGAAGAATGGGTTGAGTGGAATTGGATGTGGTAGGAATGGTTTTGAGGGGAAAGGTATCCTCATGAAAAACGACATCACGAGAAATAAAAATTTGATGGGTGTTTAAATCAAGGAGTTTGTAGCCTTTTATGCCATGGGGGTAGCCTAAGAATAAACATCGGCGGGCACAAGGATCAAACTTGGACCGAGTTTGGGATAGAGTTGAAGCAAAACATAGGGATCCAAAAACACGTAGATGAAAGTAGGAGGTTTTTTTGTTGTATAAATCCTCAAAAGGGGATCTGTAGTTGAGAATGGCAGTTGGGGTTCAGTTAATCAAATAAGTTGCTGTTAAGACAAAATCATTCCAATATTTTGTGGGAAGACCAGACTGAAATTTTAGTGCTCTTGCAACATTTAAAATATGTTGATGTTTTCTTTCGACCAAAGCATTTTGTTGGGGTGTGGCTACACAAGTGAGTTGATGAATGATGCCTCTTGGGTGATAAAAATCTAGCATAGAAAACTCGGGACCATTATCACTTCGGATTACCTTAATTTTGGAAGCAAATTGGTTGTTAATGAGGGAACAAAAATTTTGGAGACAGGGGCGTGCTTCAGCTTTGGATTTTAAAAGATAGAGCCAAGTACATCTAGTAAATTGATCAACTATAGTTAAAAAATACTTGGAACCATCGTATGCTTGAATAGAATTGGGACCCCATATATCAACTGAGATGAGATCAAAAGGGTTCATGACATTGTTTTCTGATTGTGGAAAGGGTAGTCTATGCTGTTTGGCAAGTGGACATATATTACATGGACTGGCTTTAGTCGAAAAATGAACATCACTTTTACCAATATCATTTAAAACAGTTTGTGTCATGGAGCTATGTCCAAGCCGAAAATGCCACAAAGTAAATTCATCATGTTTTGTAATAATAGCAGTGTTGACACTTTTGGAATGAAATAAGGTAGAAAAAAAATTGTGAAGAGTAGTGGGAGGAGGCGGTTCGGGCTGTAAGTAGTATAATCCATCATGCATCTCACCCTTCCCAGTCGTCAACAAAGTTGAAAGGTCCTGTATATAGCATGAATTGGAGAAGAAAAGTAAGCAACAATTGGAATTTGTAGTTAAAGACTTGGCCAAAACAAGGTTAAAGGAAAATGCTGGAACACACAATACATGTTTGAAAATCAAATGAGGAGAAAAATGTATGTCACCGAGATGAGTGGCAATCGTGGTTGTACCATTGGGAAGTTTAACTGAGTGACTAACACGAGTCATATTGTGTGTAAAAAAATTGGGACTGCAGACCATGTGGTCTGTTGCCCCAGTGTCGAGAATCCACTGTGGGGATGAGGTGCTTGTGCTGTTGTGTGTTAAGAAATAGGAACTGTTACCAGACATGGTGGGGGAGTGGAGAAGCTGCGCCTGGTTTACAGCTGCAGGTGTGTTGTCAATGGTGGAGGATGAAGATGGTTGGAGTAAGGCAAGAAACTTGCTATACTGTTCTTGAGTAATGGGCGAGCCATTATGATTTTGCTCATGCTCAAGAGAAACAATATTAGCAATGTATTTGGACTTGGGGCCATTTTTGTGGCTTGAAGGATAACCATTCAACCGATAACATTTATCTTTGGTATGGCCTGGTATACGGCAGTGAGAGCAAACTGGAATGTTGGGATTAGCTTTGAAACAGCGCTCAAGGGAATGTCCTGAAAGGTTGCAGTGAGAGCAATATAAACGTTCCTTGCGTGAGGACGACGAAAGCCTTGGATCTGGTCCTCATGTGACCATCGCAGTTGGTGCTGGTGTTGGTGCATAATGGAGTTGCCGACGTCTCTCTTCTTGTTGAATGAGAGAGAAAACACGATTTAATGATGGAAGTGGATCAGACAAAAGTATTTGAGCACGGATAGCATCATAGGAATCCTGAAGTCCCATTAAGAACTGCATGACCTTGTGACAATGATGATATTCCATGAGAGTCTTGACAGATCCACAGGTACACAGAGGCATGGGCTCGTATACCTCGAGTTCATCCCAATACCCTTTGAGCTTATTGTAATAAATGCTCACAGAATCAGTATCTTGAGTTAAGGAAGACACGGCCTTCGTGAGTTGGAAAATGTGAGGAGCGTTCTTTATAGAGAAGCGCTCACGGAGATCATTCCATACCTCTGCTGCTGTCTCGGCATGGGCAATCGCGGGTCGAAGATCTGGACCAACAGAATTTTGAAGCCATGCAATGATCATGTCATTGCATCTTTCCCATGGGAGGAACAAAGGATCTGAATCCAGAGGTTTGGAAATCTTACTCTCGAGGAAACCGAGCTTATTTTTTATGTTTAGAGCTCTGCGCATGGAGCGAGACCAGGTAATATAGTTTTCAGTGGTGAGTAACTCAGGGACTAATGGAGATGAGGCATTCTCCCCAGGCTGAATGAAATACGGACTGGCTGGGTGATAAGGACATCCTGCTGCCAAGACAAACAAAGTCTGCCAATTGAAGAAAACTATCTATGGTTTACGACAAGCTTCACAACAATGGAATGCGAAGCTTACTGCCTCTCTGGTTGAATTTGGCTTTGTACAATCCAAGGTCGATTACAGCTTATTCACCAAGACAACCTCCACCTCATTTATGGCATTATTGGTCTATGTAGATGACATCGTCTTATTGAGTTCCGATGCAACATCAAATGCCACAGTGAAGCAGTTTTTGGAGTCTAAATTCAGAATCAAAGACCTTGGGAGTCTTAAATACTTCCTTGGGATGAAAGTTGGTCGTACAAAGAAAGGAATTCAACTATGCCAGCGCAAATATGCACTTGACATACTGGCCGAAACAGGTATGCTGGCCTCCAAGCCATCTCTGTTGCCCATGGAGCCAAATCTAAAACTCAGAAGGGACGAGGGTGACATCTTCAATGATCCTACACTGTATCGTCAACTTATCGGCAAACTTCTATATCTCGCGCACACAAGACCAGATCTCACTCATAGTGTACACCTATTAAGTCAGTTTATGGAGACACCGAGGATTCCTCACTACAATGCAATTCTCAAGATTCTACGATATTTGAAAGGGACACCAGGTCAGGGACTATTTTTTCCCGTTGATTCACAACTAAATCTCACAGCCTATTCAGATGCAAGTTGGGCGGATTGCCCAGATACAAGACGGTCAACTACTGGATTCTGTGTATTCATAGAAAAATCCCTGGTTTCATGGAAATCAAAAAAACAAACTACCGTCTCTAGATTGTTTGCGGAATCTGAGTACAGGTCAATGGCATCGGTGGAGTGCGAGCTAACTTGGCTAAAGTACCTTCTTGCCGATTTGCATGTTAATATTTCTGGACCTGCCACATTGTTCTGTGACAATTTAGCAGCCATTCACATAGCTGCGAATCCCATTTTTCATGAACGGACGAAACACATCGAACTAGATTGCCATCTAGTCTGAGACAAAGTGACTGAGGGACAGGTCCGAATAGTTCATGTGCCTTCACATTCTCAAGTTACAGACCTACTCACTAAGCCGTTGCAATCTCCTGCGTTTACTCGACTCCTGTCCAAGATGGGAGTAATCAATGTTTACTCTCCATCTTGTGGGAGGGTATTGGAATTATCACATGCAGCCACTCATGCATTGGACACCCTGAAATTATCACATGCAGCCACTCATGCATTAGACACCCCACGTTTACAACCACCGAATAATGGAATGTGATGGAAAGCATTGGAATCTCCTTTTAGCTAATTGTGTCTGCCACCTTATGCCATTTATGTCTACCACCAAACCACATGCTTTTATTATTCAATTCATTTTCATTGTATATATATTTTTTGCAAGATAATGGAAACAGGCAGAGGGAATATTGCCTTCTCACATAGCTTTGTCTCGTACTTTTCTCTAATATTGTTTTTAAACCATTTCCATTAAAATGTTTGGAAGCCCAAAAGATAAAATGTCGAGAAACTGAGATTTTCTTTATTCTATCCATTGTTTCCTTCTCTCCATTACTTGAGGAAACATAATGTATTGCCTGCCGATTCGTTCGATTATATTCTTGCAACTCAATTAGTTTTTTCCCATTATTTTGGGATTAAATCGGTTTTTTTTTTCTCTTGTATTTTATTTTAATTCATTCGAACGGAGGGGGGTGTTTCGCTTTTGTTCCTGAGATTTGATTTTTCTATATGGTCTTGGTTCATTTTTTTTGCTATGAAATTTCTTTATACAGTCGAAGAACGAATGGAAATTAGCTTATGTAAATCTTAATTATCGTAAGAAGTTTGTATGACAATGAGATATTGGAGTTAGAAAAAAAAGCAAGGTTTAAGAAATGCCACTTATCTCAATTTGTACGCTTTTCTCCCTTTTATGGGGTAATGAGATTCCTAACTCTGTATCATTTGGTAAAGCTTTCATAGTCCAGGACATTGGTCAGGAATTGGTTTAACATCAAGAGCAAAGTTGAGGATTTTCACGCAGACGATGTCCTTTATGAAGGTGATAATGGCCGATCAGTTATATCGATTTTCTGCACGATTTGGATGCGATTAGGGCTCTGAAGTTTGGACTTGGAAATATTAACTTCCATATCAACAATAAAAATGGGATTTTCTCAGCAATAACTAACTTACTTTAACATTCTTCTAGACCCGTAATGCAATTAGCACTATTCTCCTTCTGTATCATTGTTGAGTACAACAATTATATTTTTCTAGGGTGTATTGAGGTTCGCAAAGTCCATTAACAGCTCATGATCTGTTTTTTTTCCCCTCTTTGCGAAGTTCAATTATTTATGTTTGTCCTAACTGAAATATCTTTGTTTTTTTTTCATTGTTGCATGCATGTATATAGTGATGCATTTAGCAGAAAATAGCACAGCTTTAAGAACTTTTGGTGTTTATTTTTCAGGTGGTGAGGAAGAGGGGAGTAACAATTGTTCAGAAATGCAAGAATGGTACTGGTGCTGGACGGGATCTGTCAGGGAGGGGTTTGGGAGAGGAGTCTTGGGAGTTTTGCAAGGGCACGTGATTTCAGAGGAAAATCCTTCTTGTCATCTTCACACTTCATACACCATATTTATTTTAATTTTTTTTTATTTTTTTATAATAAATATGTAGTGTATAGATGATAAATAAAATAATTTAATTAGCTTAATAATAATAAAATGAAATAAAATATTTTAATATATAAAATATATAATGTGAGATGATATATAACATTTATTTTTTTGAAATAGATTTGGACAAGATCTATCATGAGGAAAGGGGCAAGTTCTGAAATGATGTTAAAAAGAAGAAAACTAAAAAACAAAAAGCCAAAATGGCAATCCACGACAGGAGGGAACATAAAGCGACATGTACAAGCGATTGCAATGGGAGTACCCTTTTTAATATATATAATGAAAACTTATCATTTTAATTCTAATCGAGTCAAACTCGTGAATGTTAATATTATTATGTGTTTTTCAAAAATGATGATCAGTATGTTAGCTTAAGTTTATGAAAAGGTGATATTTCTAACTCGTAAAGCATACAAATTTTTTTGGGAAAATTTCAAAATTATTATGGTTATATTTGGGTAATGGAGTGATATGAGATTTGAAACCGCTCAATTACTATTTAATATTTTATTATTATATTTTTCATACTTTTTATTATTTTATTATTATTATTTAATATTTTATTATTATTCTTTCACTACTATTTATAAATCATTTTAGATTATTAATTAATGTGCCGTTTGGATAGTAAATTAATATGAGATGAGTTAAGATGAAAATTGAAAATTGGATAGAATATTAGTAGAATATTAATTTTTTAGTATTATTATTATTTTAAAATTTTTAAAAAATAAATTATTTATTATATTTCATATATGAATTTAGAAAAATCCGAATGGAGAATCATTTTCAATCTACAAGCTTTGTAATATTACCTAAGCCAACGTGCACGGTACTTAAGCCAATTGGCACAACATATTGTACACACGTACGTCAATTCGTAATTGGACTTTGCTACATACAGTCGCCAGATGTAGTCGGCGTGCAGTCGGTTGTATGGAATGAATAAAAAAAAATTATAAAAAATTTTTTTATATTCAAGGGGACCTACATAAATTATAAAAAGTTATAAAAATAATTTTTTTTTTCATGTAGGTCCCGTATTAAATTTTTTTTTACAACCGACTGCATCTGTCGACTGTAAAAAGTATTTCTCTTCGTAATTTAACGGTGGCAATATATATGTGTTACAATAATAAATATCACGAGGATTAAACAAAGCTTAATCAAATTAATATATAACTGTTTTAAAACTTTTACATCAAGAGTTAGATCTTTAACAATTATTATTAGAACAAGAACCACGTGACTAGTTCAAGTCACAAATCAGTGATCAATAAATTGATTTAAAATTATTTGATATTATATATATATGCATGGTGTTAAGTCATTAATGAATGCTAATAGATGAGTGAAGCATTTAACAATAATAGATTTATTGGATTAGTGTCGATAGAGTGAGCCGTTGTGGACATTAAATTCAGAAGTGTGATGGAATGTTATAATTGAACTTGAGATTAAAGGTTTAAATAAATTAATATCTAATAATTTTAAAACATTTAGATCAATGATTGAATTTTTGACAAAATACCACAATTAATATATCTTTATTAAATTTTGAACAGTAAAAAATACATTTTGTATGTTGAGAAATTATTATTATTTTTCTATAATTCATCGCTAGGAGTAGCTCGTTTTAACATCCCCTAAAGCTACACGGGCTTTGCTACGTGCAGTCGGGAAATACAGTCGGCGTACAGTCGGCTGTACGAAATGAATAAAAAAAAATTACAAAAAAATTGTTTTATATTCAGGAGGACCTACATGAATTATAAAAAGTTATAAAAATAATTTTTTTTTCATATAAGTCTCGTATTAATTTTTTTTTTACAGCCGACTGCACGCCGACTGCATTTCCCGACTGCATAAATCATTTCCGATTTAGAAAATTTATTAGTACTCGCGCCCCGATTGGTATTTGATCTAACGGACAAAACGGCGTCGTCAGTTCTTAACGCCATGAAGGAGCAGTTGGGGTGGCCAAGATTTACGACACTTGTTAAGCAGTAATGACTTGAGAGCCTACAAGATCGAACTTGAATTTCAGAGACGCGGTATTGAGAGAGAGGCCCGGGTAAAATACTCTCCCTGTTGTACAGAGAAAAAGAAACCCCGGAACTCGCGCTGGCCGTCGCTAGGGTTTTCTTCAGGTTCAATGAAAGTTGAAGAAGAAATATAGACAGCACAACTTTACTAGCACTCTTGCTCACTCTCCGAAACTGTAAGTTTTCCCGCCTATTTCTCTCTCCAATGCCTCCTCGTGTTCTTATGTTTTCATTGGTGTTCTTCCGCTATTCAAGGGTTTTCAAACCGCTTTTGTTTGACGGAGTTTTTTTCCACTGAAAATTTTCCGGATTGTTTCTTTTATCAGCGCTGTACGGTTTGTCTTAATTTCTTTAAATAATTATTGTACTATTTTTATTTATTTGTTTTCTATTTTCAATTAGTTTTGCGGGAAAAATGTCTTCGTTTTCATCTGGAATTCCAAATAATTTTTTTTATAGGAAAATCTGTTCCCCAAGTATGACTTATTTATTGTTAAAGACTCGACCATCGATCCAAAAGTTATAGGACTGTTGGATACTAGTTAAAGTTTTAACCCTCTTGATTATAATATTTTATCACGTTTTCCAATTTGACGTCCATGGCGGACCACTTTATTGACACTGATTCGGTGATAACCTTTATTTTTTTGGCGACTTCACTCATCTATTGATATTTAATGAGTTAACACTATTCCCATATATAGTACTGAGACATTTTTATCTAGCCTATAGGTCGCTCCCTCCATGATTTGATCTTGTGATGTGGTTCCTACTTTGATACCAATTGTTAAAGACTCAACCAATGATCCAAAAGCTTTAGGACCGTTGGATGCTAATTTGGTTAAATTTTTAACCCTCCGGATTATAACATTTTAGGATACCGAACTATGGTTTTCACTATACATCTTCTAGGTCTTCAGTTTGATCCACCAGAATTTACTGGAACTTTTTTTTTTTTTTGGTATTGCATGGCAGTTTAAGGTCATGGTGAAATATTTTCATCAATTAAATAAGGGGTGGGGATTGCTTATTTTACTTTTGGTGTCATAGTTATCATGTCTCCATAGTTTCTCCCACAACATATAAGTAATAGTGTACAATGTAGACCAATAAAGAAGCAGTGTATTTGCAGATGTACTCCTTTGCAAGAGCCCTATATGTTTTGTTGGAATCCAGTTCATTGCAAACTCTTTGATGGGAAAGAAAGAAAACTAATTTTTTTGTAAGTGAGTACATTAAACTTGCCTTGGGGCAATTTGGCATCGTTTCGGGAGTTAAGATATATTGAAAACCATTGGTGTTTCTATCCAGATGATTTGGAATGAGTTAAGCTTGCAAAATTTGGACTTAATGCACTTATAAAAAAAGGGACTAAACGTATCTGTCTTGGTATTTGGAGTAGGTTTTGTTTTTGGTTTAATAGGTTTGGTCGTTGCTACATATGTATTTTGATATTGGATTAGAAGTTATTTTTTTTTACAATTATGTATTCTTGTTTCTCAGGTATTTTTATCACTCTGCTTGGAAAGAGGCCTCATATGAGAGTATGGTGGAAATAGACGGAATCGAGCACCTTGAATTCGAGTGGGGTAAAAAGCAAGGAGTTGGAAAGAAAGGAGAAGGTGAAACACAGAAAGAAGTCCAGTTTTATCAATCTTTTACTTATGACGGCATGGAGTATGATCTGTATGATACAGTTTATCTGCACAATGATGATGGACCTGGACCTTATATTGGTAAGCTCATAGAAATATGGGAGAATCCCGACAAGACAAAGGAAGTGGTGGTTTTATGGTTTTTCCGCCCTTACGAAATTGATCTTGAGGTTGAAGGCACAGCAAAAAATGAGTTGTTTTTGGCTTCGGGAGAAGGTGTAGGCCTTGCAAATGTTAATCCTTTGGTAATTGAATTCTGGATATAATTTTTCTGCACTTGTGATTCTTTTTCCTGTTTGTCCAGTTAATCATCTTGGTGCTTCAATGATGTAGTTGGTTGTTCTACTTGTAATGTTAGATGGAGAATAAAATTCCAGGCAGTATAGAATGTAATGTACATTTATTTTAGAAAATTTTGTTTTTTACTTGAAATTCATCTTTATTTTGGGAAGTAATGCTGGAAAGGCTAATTTAAAGACCAATTTGATTTCTGGGGAGATTGTTTTTTTAAGAAATTAGTCATTTTTGTTTTTTGTTTGAAGTATGCATGGATTTTTGAATTGTAGGTTAACATAATGTTACTTTTTTGTTTGAAGTATGCATGGATTTTTGAATTGTAGGTTAACATAATGTTACTTTTTATTAGGATAACTTTTTAATAGCTTTAGATTTTGTATGCCTATGCTAAAGTTAATTTATGTTCCAACTTTTTGTCACTTATGAACTACCAACTACCTAAAAGAACTTCAATATTTTCATCATTAGAAACTATTGAGTTATGAACATGTTATTTTTTTTTTCTTTTTACATTTAGTACAATTTATAGAAGCTACTTATGTGAAATAGTATATTAGTGCCTTTGGAGGTGACTAGTAAGTTTCATTTAAACTGAATCAGTAATTGCTAATATCTTATGCAATAAATCAGGAAGCAATTGCTGGAAAATGTGATATTATTTGTACTTCAAAAGACAGTAGAAATCCACAACCTTCAGATGAAGAACTTAAAACTGCTGACTTCATATTTTACCGTGCCTTTGACGTTAAGCATGGTAGAGTTCTGGATCAGATAGAGGAAGAAGTTGCTGGGATTGAGGGTATTACTTCTTCTTTGCTTGTTGTTTATTAAAAGGAAAAAAGCTTATTATTTGTTTCTTTGCTTGCTTGCTTTTTTCCTACATTGGGAGTCCCCAGGGTTTCAAATTCGTGTTTTATTTTTTCGTGCTAATGGTCGATTGCTTCTTATTTGTTCATGGATTTAAAAATATTGCAGTGAAATTTATATTTAACAGAGTGGAGGCCCAGGAGCCCAATGTTGTACTGGAACTTGATTCAGCCAAGAAAGAAGTTTTCGGAAATGCTGTAGCAAGTAATAAAACAGAGTTTCCTCTCAAGAAAAACCCATCTAAAGAGCACACAACTCAAAAAAGTAATGTAATTTCTATTAATAGTCTATGGAAAGAAAATGCTGATACAAACACTTCATTGGTTAAACAGAAATCTTCACTTAGAGAGCAGCCTGCTTACAGGATACGTGTGGAGTCAAAAATTTCTAAAACTAATGATAGACAGGAGAACATTTCCTTAGACAAGTCTGCATTAAGGTCTGTAGATTTTCCTATCAAGGGTGAAGGTCGAGTTGTTAAGAATCTTGTTAGAAATGAGGAGAAATTAAAATCTTCTCATGATTGTAATGAATTGGAGGATAGGCCATCTGAGAATGTAATTTGTGTCAGAATTGAGGAGAAAGTAAAATCTATTCACGACTGTGGTGAATTGGATGATCGACCGTCTAAGAAGGCAAAGTTGGATTGTTCTGTTAAAGTATTTGGTGATAAGAAAGAGAAGAGTGTGCGGAAGTTACCTGTTGATTTGAGTCGTCATGATGCAAGGGGTGTAGGAACTGTAATTGATTTTGAGGATAAATCTAGGCTTAAACTTGTTAAGGATTCTCGAGGGGTTGAAAATGGCCCTTTGAAGAAGTTGAAGCTTGATGAGAAGACAAAGCCTTTTGATGGTAAGAATTTTGTCAAAAGTGAGAAAGGAAAATCTTCTCGGGATTGTAGTGAGCTGGAGGATAGGCCATCTAAGAAGGCAAAGTTTGATGGTCCTGTTAAAGTATTGGGGAATCAGAACGAGAAGAGAGGGCAAAAGATAGCCGTTGACTCAGATCTAATAGATGCAAAGGTGTTGCCAGTTGTAACTGCTTGTGAATATAAATATAGACTTAAACTTGCAAAGGATTCTCAAGTGGATGAAAAAGGCTCTTCCAAGAAGTTGAAGCCTGATGAGAACACAAAACTTTCTAATGGGAAGTTGCCTCGAGCATCTCCCAGACAGTTTGCAGACGAAGACAAAAAATTTGATCACCAGATAATGGAAATTACTCGAAGACCAGATGCCGTAAGTTGTATACCTTTCTAAAGTATATTATATTTGTTTCATGTGATCCTAGGTTAAATGGATTCAAATTTTTTACTAAATATCTAACCTCTAGGGGTTGGCTCAAGTGGTAAAGTCCTTGGGCTTGGGGGTATGTTCCCCCAAGTCTAAGGTTCAAATCCCCTTAGATGCAAACAATCTCTATGGGCCATGGACTTGGGAATTTTCCCCTTGAATTACCTGAGGTGCACTTGCGGGAAACTTCTTGCCGAGGGCTAGTGCACCCTCGAGATTAGTTGGGATGTTGTTTCTGGACTCCCAGTGCCAATCAATTTTTTTTTTTTTTTACTAAATATCTCAATTGATGGGTTTTTTTAATATGTTGATTGATGGGGAATTTAGGAATAAGTTTATTCTAATTTGGATCCAACAAGATTTTGTTTGCCATTTTAACTTGTCAAAGGATAATAACCCAAATTGCACTTAGGTGGGAGAATTTCGTTCCTTTATAATGATTCCATGGTGCTCTAATAACATTAATTAATCCTTTTGGAGTATAGGCCCAAATGTGACTTGGGCTTTCTTTAGTTTGTTACAAATCATATTACAGCCAAGTCTAACTAGAAGCGGTAATGCTATATATAGTCTTGGAGTGTGCCGTCCTCGCGTACTCCCTTTGAAAACAAGTGAGGGCCACCATTAAAAAAATAATTTTTCCTTGTGGGTCTTAGATTTATCCACTTTTTTCAAAGAGAGTATGCGGATGCTGCACACTCTAAGATTGCAAATATCATTTCTCGATTCTAATACCCTGAATTGAGTATAAGAAGGTGGTCAATGGGATTCCTCATTGCTTGGGAAGGGGAAGTTCTTGTCTTTATAATGATTTCAAGGGACTTTAATTGTAACATTGAATGATCCTTTTGGAGTATAAGTTCAGAGTGCCTTGGATTTTCTTTGGGTTGTTGCGAAGGATGTATTTTATTGCATGCATTATTTTTTTTGTGTGTGTGAAAGTTCTATTCTGGATGAGATTTAGTTCTTACAATTTCCTATGTTTCACATGTTGACAGGATAAAAGCAAATGGTTCAGGGCTATTGTAAGTTCTTTGTCTCCACTTTTTTCTATTTAAAATGTTTTCTGCATTTTTCAAAGCTCGGAGTGGACAAGAAAGGCTAGTCCATGCAAGTTATTTTCGGGGTTCATGGAAAAAGCACCCCTTTGAGCGTAAAATATTACATTATTTAAATCCACAAACCATTTTCTGGATATAATCTATTCACACTCCCTCGGTTGAACTCCTACACCATAGAGACCACAACCACCTCCCCTTCCCTTGTCAGTTACACCCCCAATTGATGCCAACCCCAACCAGGCCAGCCTCAGCACAACCCCTATCCCACACAACCCTGCACAAATGCATGCACCCCCCGTAGCTGCAACCTAGAGAAATCCCCTCCCTTCCTCCGTCCCACTCTAGATGCAATTTGAAGAACCCTTCTTTGACTCACACACCCACACATTCTCTCCAATTGATAAATTTTGGTACCATAAAAATGTCCCGGCCAAATACAGGAAAATCAGTAGTTTTCCTAGAAAATTTTTTCAGCATCAGAAACTATTTTACGTCAAAGAAAACAGGGCAACCTTAGTTTTGCTTGTGAATCTCAGTAAAATTCATATGGGTTATTGGCATCTCAGTTTAGTTATAATTCTGTATATCTCCCTTGGTTGAGGAGCATAGAACAGTATATAGTATCATTAGAATCTGAAGTAGGGCATGCTGACATTAAAAGTGAGACAGTTCAGACTAATCTATGAATTGCATATTATATCACCAGCCTTGGGAAGACAGAATGAAAAGTGCTAATGAGTTAGGAACACTGGTTCTCCTTCAAAATTTGGATCCAGCTTATACATCAGCAGAAGTGGAGGTACTCTTTATTCTGGAGCTTTGTTTTTTTAATATGTTATTGCTGGTTGCAATTATGATCTCCACAAAACAAATTATAGTGGTTTTCTTCAAAATTTTCCATATCAATGAATGAGCAAACCTTTACCAGGATATTGTTTGGCACGGCTTCAAGGAAAATTGCAGAGCAAAGATGATTCAGCGGACTTCAATTTCAAGTCCTCATTGTGGTATGAAATTAGCACCTATTACTTCAATAATGTTGTCAATATCAAGCCCACGTCCTCAAATTTAAGCCCTCGTTATTATTATTATTATTTTTTTAAATTATTTTGTTATTTTAAATTTTTTTATTCTGTCTTTCTTTATCCTCCTCCTGCTTGCTTCTGCTTCTCCTCCTCTGCTTCCTCGTCCTCTCTGGAACACTGCCAGGATGATGATATGAAAGTCATTATTATTATTATTATTATTATTATTATTATTATTATTTTTTTAAGTAAGAAGAAATTTTATTAGAAACAAATGTATAAGCAAAATCCATGTACACAGGAAGTATCCAAAAGAAAACACCTAAATACATTCTAGGTAACAGAAAGCAACATCAGAAAATCATGAATGGAAGTTCCGTTGGTCACTAAAGCAGAAAACCAAAACAGCAAAGAGTGTCCAAAGAAATTCCAGAGTTGCTTCAAAGTATGCTCCTTGTCATTAAAACACCACTCATTCCTTCCCATCCAAATGTACCACATGAGACACAAAGGAACCATCTTCCAAACCGCATCCACTTGAGAGCAACCATGAAGCCCGTTCCAACACGCAAGAAGATCAACCACTATCAAAGGCATCGGCCTTAGCCAAGCTGATTCTAGAAAAGATGCCATCCCACAATGGCCTTGCCACCTCACAAAGCAAGAGTGATCCATGGTTTCCCCATTATTTTTACACATAAAACACCAATCCATAAATATAATACCCTGCTTCCTTAAGTTATCCAATGTCAAAATTTTTCCGAGAGGTGTTTTAATAATAGGGAACATGTTATGGAAGAACTCTGGAAATTTTTTATGTTTTTCTTGTTTAGTTGGTTTTCAGCTATTGTTCTTAATGGTGGGGCAGTCCATGAGTTTCTGTCCTTGTTGCTTTAGTAGTTGAATGTATTTAGGTGTTTCTTTTGTATACTTCCTGCGCACATAGGCTTCGCCTATTGCATTCGATGAATACAATTTTTACTTATAAAAAAAAAAAAGAAAAGAAAATCCAAGAGAGCCAGTCCAAATGAAAAAAGCAACTTTGGAAGGCACGTGAGACCTCCAAATATGCTTCCAAGGAAAATGATGACTATTCTGAAAAGTCAACCGCATATAGTATGAACGAACAGTAAAATTTTTACACCCCTTAAGATTTCCATAACATCCCATCCTCATCGTTACCACCAAGCCTCAGAGAGTATAAAAAGCTGAAGAAAGCCGAAACTTGGCCAATAACCCAATCATTTACAGCTCTAGTTAAACAAATATCCCACTGAATCGAGCCATTAGAACGGCAAAGCAAATCAGAAACTGCAGCAAACCGATCTGAAGCCAATTGGAAGATAGCCGGAAACAGACTATTGAGGTCCCAATCACCACACCAAATGTCAAACCAGAATTGGATCCTAGATCCCTCTCTAACAGCATAACTAACATGACTAGCAAAACTCTCCCAGTCCTACTAAACTTCCAAAATCCCACACCATAAACTCCCGGAACTTCATTGGAACACCAACCCCGCCAAGCACTTCCATACTTCTGATCAATGACCTCCCTCCAAAGCGACTCTCCTTCCAATTGATATCTCCAAAGCCGCTTCCCCAATAAAGCCTTATTGAAGATCCTCAAGTTACGATCCCCCAACCCTCCAACCGAAATAGTAGAAAGTCATCAGTAAATGATATGCTTTGTTTGTAAACCTGAAGCACAAAGGAAATGATGTTGTCATTACTCTGCATGACTCGATCACGATGGTTTTGGTTGTTGGTGTTGTAGGTCAAGCTTTTGTTATATTCAAGACAAGGGAGGCAGCAGAGATGGTTGTTAAAAAGTTGGACGAGGGCTGCCTTTGGATATCAAATGGGAGGTATGTGTGCAACTCCTATGAACCATAAGTGCATGATATCAACTAAGTGGTGTCAACAACAGGAATCCTACTTCGCCATCTTCCTTTTTCACATGATGTCTTTGTCAAGCATGATGTACGAAAACCCTTATGCTACTAATATTGCTTTTAGTTTTTCTATTCTTCCTTAATGAGAACCTAATGGATAAATCCAAGGCCCTAGGACTAGCTTTTTGTAACACCCCGTTTCCGTAGGATAGAGATGTTACTAACGTACATAACATGATGCCCGGTAAGAGATTCATATCCTGAAATACCTCATTTATTGAAAACATTAATTAAACTGAACATAACTGTTTTTGAAAACATAAAATTGAAAACGTCAAAATAAATTAACCCTACGTGTGACTTTTTATCCAAAAATCATAAAAGAAACTAAGTCCTTGCACTAGATCTACTTCTGGTCCTTTTGAAGGGTGGATGTTTCTTGGGTGATGCCCAAAAGGGTGGTGGATCTGTTGGGATGCTGGAGGAAGCTACAAGGTCGATCTCAAGTGGCTGCGGTATGGAAGATGATTCTGCTATGCATCATGTGGTGTATTTGGTCAGAAAGGAATGTGTGTTGTTTTGATGATAAGGAACATACAAGGGAGGAACTGAAGAATTTTTTTCTCCACACTTTAATGCTTTGGTTTTCTGCTGTTGTACTAAAAGGGGACACCGTTCATGATTTTTTGTCTTTAATTCAGCATAGTTAGAATGTATTTAGGTCTTTTTCTGTATACTTCCGGTGTACATGGCTTTGGCCTATCTCATTCATATCAACAATATCTATCTTTTACTTATATATATAAAAAAAAAAGATCTACTCCTGATCCTCCAGCTTTACGTCCTTACAATCATCATCTGTGACAGTTAAATGTAGAAGAGAACAAAGAACAAACAAACAAAAATGAGTCGAATACTCAGTAAATAGTACATCATACCGTAAAACATAACTTAACAAGACTTAATTTCTGAAAGACTCTTCAAACAAACATATAATTCACAGATTCTCATAGCATGTCTATTCATCATCAACATGAGTGGAAATATACATAATCATGGCGAGCATATAAACATGAATGCATAAATTACTTGTTTATCTTGTCTTTCACTTATTACATGGTGAACCACGCTTGAGTTCGTGGTATCCCATAACTTGTCATAACATGGAGTGAAACACGCTTGAGTTCGTGTTTCACTTAACATAAGGTGAACCATGCTTGAGTCCGTGGCATCGCATAACATAACTTGTAGTGAACACGCTTAGGTCCGTGTCACCCTTAACATAACTTGAGATGAACACACTTAGGTCCGTGTCATCCTTAACATAACTTGTGATGAACACGGACCTGTCCATATCATCCTTAACATAACTTGTGATGAACACGCTTAGGTCCGTTTCATTCTTAACATAAATTGAAATGAAACACACTTAGGTTTGTGTTTCACTTAACATATGGTGAACCATGCTTAGGTCCATGGCACCATCCTAACATAGCTTGTGGTGAACACGCTTAGGTCCGTGTCACCCTTAAACATTTTATCTTTCTTAATGCATGAGAAATTACTTAATATCATGAACTTTTCTAGCATGGCATATACTTGTAAATGACATAGCATAACATGGCATATTCTTGTACATGGCATAATATGATCTAAACATAAACATTTCATGGCAAACATGATATGAGTTCTATGTGAACTTTACCTAACATACTTGATCTAAATACTTCATGATATTACATGGCATATAAGATTTAATCACTACATGAACATGGCATACATGATCTAGGTACTACATGAATATGGCATACATAATCTGACTATTTTATTACATGACATACTTGACCTAAATTACTACATGAACATTTCATGGCTTCTATGTGATTTTAGAATCATTCACTCTATCAAACAACAAATTCATTCATACAAGTTTAATGTCATAATTCATCAAAGATCGTGAAAGGAATCTAATCTTGACTTAGCTCGTAGTGTAGCGTAGACAAACATCATATTTTCATATACCATTAGAAAATTACAGTACACATGCAATTGTATGATCATAGTAATTACCTCTTAGCGCTGCTTCCAAAATCTCACGTCGTAGCTCGTAACCTATATGAGGCACTAATCGTTACTAACTTTTCTAGAAAAACATGTAGTATTCTAAATACTTAAAATCATATATAGAGATAATTTATTAAATATTCAATCATACGAAGATTACATAAAATAATATTATTCCAACACTCATATCATAATACTTAATATTCTGTGTAAACATATAACTTAATAATTTTATAAAAAATCTAATTAAAGGTTAATTGGAATATTAACTAAAGTAATAGGCTGAAACAATATAAAAGAATACTTTAAAATATGCTTAAAATCTTTTTTTAAAAAAAGAAGGCCCAAGGCTCAATTAAAGAAAACAGTCCACTTAAAACATTCCAACAGTTTCTGAAATATAGCAAAACCAGCCCACCCAAAATAAACAAGTCCAGATAAAACCAAGTCTAATAGGTTTATTAAAAAAAACTAGGCCCAACACCCTTAAAAGGAAACCACTTGGTCGAATGGCTTAAAGCCCAAAGGCCATTATAATATAAAGAATCTGGTCCAGGAGGGTATAGGCTAATGGTCAAAGGGCATATATGTGATTATGGAAGCATTGAAGGGGCTTTTTGGGAAGTCTGAAACAAAACGATTAAAAGGAAGGAAATAGCTTACGGGAGTGGCTCACATCGTGTATCAACTAAACAAGGAAAAAGAAAAACAAAGGTTGTGCGATGCTCACTGAGAGGAAGCTGAGGCGACGGTGGCTCAAGGGTGTTTGGGAGTGGTTGGCGATACCACTGAGTAATCTGGGAAGGATGAGAAGCAAGAGAGAGAAAGAGTGAGAGAGTTAGAGAGAGAACTGCCTAGCCGAGAATAACCGAGAGAGGAGGAAGAAAGTTTTCGACGTGGGCTTACCGGAAAAGGCATGAGGTGGCAGTGGGTGCCTGGCCGGTGGTTCTGGGCAGTCGGAAAAGTGCTCTGACCTCCTCTGTGTAATCGACAGTGGAGACTGTTTGGTTGAAGGGCTGCGCGAGTAAGTTTCTCTATGTGCTCTACAGGATTTTCTTGTGTTTAAATCTAAGGGTCCCATGGGATTTTTATAGATGAGAGAGAGGGAGATGCCGTGGGTAATCTGGAGGGGTTTGAATTCAACTAGAATTTGGAAAACTACTCCCACGAGGAAAGAAACACCGAGAGGATAAGAGTTTTGAAGTGTTTGAATTGAAAATTAGTTTCATATAAGAAAAATACTCACTCTGGAAACCAAACAGAAAAATAAAAGAGATGTATGGTTTAACAGTGGAGAAATCCTATTCAAAACAAATTACTACCTCAAAACATATCTGATAAAAATAACAATAAATTAGTAATAATAATAATAATAATAATAATAACATCACTCTGGGTCTGGGTGTTACACTTTTCCTGCCAATACTTGGGAAGACTTACTATCTCCTGTATGACCGGCATTCGTGGTGCCAACTTTCTCGTGTTGGTTACTCAGGTCTTGTTCTCAGTAACCTCTCATCATGTTGTTATGAATGCACTTCTTGACCAGCTATCATTTTTTTGTGTGGTGTGGCTGCTTATTGTGTCGCCCCCGTCTGCAGGCTGCTTTGCTACCTGTGTGTGTGATCAATCTGGATATGATATTAGCTAAGCCATCTTGTATATGGTACCAGTGTGAGACGTTGAAAATCCGAGTCACTGGATAGGCCATTTAAAACATGTTGCAATTTGAACCATTTCTTCCTTGAGGGGTATGCTTGTACTGACTCAGAACAGATAGCTTACAGCCAGTTTCTTCTTCTGCTAATTTAAGGCATAACAAGAAAAGAAAAGAGATAATAAAAGTTTTTCACTTTTAATATGGAACCCATCTTGGTTAGGTCATCTTTTAAAGTTCTGGTTTTCTAGAATCTTTATTGATCATTCCTTCCCGTGGTGCCCATATGTCCCAGCTGTTTAAAAAAAAAAAAAAAAAAAAAAATCTTGGTAGCCTGGTTTCCATCAACTTTATTTCTCGGATTCACCATACACTACAACTGTTGTTGGTGGTGGTTCTAATGAAATTTCAGTTTGTTTGGAATTTGAAGATCATTTTTCCATTATTGAAAGACATTTGAGCTCCTCGCCTGCTGTACTATTTGCAAAATAGATTAATCTTTCCTTGCCTAATAGAATGCTTGCCCTGTATGCTTTCTCTTTCACTTCACCCGTGCCCAATAATCTTAAAGTGGTTCAAGTTTAGATGACATGAACACTGATGTGGAAGTGCTGTATCAGTTTCTTTTTTGTGAGTTTGCTGGGACTCCCAATCACCCTTGGGTGCCAATTACCACCCCCCCCCCCCCTTCTCTCTCTCTCTCTTTCACCCCCACCTTTTGGGGTGAGGGCTGGCCACCCACTAGGGTGGATCGCTGACCACTGTGGAGATCTGCAGCCATGGGTCTCTTTTCACCGAGTAATGGCTACTCTGGTCTCCCTGGCTGGAGGTCTCGTACCACAGCTACTATGGGTCTCTTTTCACCGGGTCTTCTTCCAGGGAGACCCAATGCTTCAACAAGCTGGGGTACCCAGTCATCCATTCCAAGGGATGATCGACTACCCAACCCTAAATAAAAAAAGACTGAAGTGTGCGCGCCCTTTTGTATGCCCATGTGGTGTAATGGTTTGTAGCCCAAGCATTTTCCATGCTCTATATTAATCAAATGTCTTGTATTTGTTATTAAATATTGTGCAAATAATCCTCGAATCTTGCCCTAGAAAGTGTTGTTACTGTCTCCATGTACTCTGGATCACATTTTTTGTATCTGAACCTAGCTTGTTATGCATAGAGACTGCTTACTCATTGAGTTCTGGCCCCGGCCCGTCTAAATAATTTGCAGGCCTCTTGTTGGAAGTACCGGAACTCCTTGCTTCCCTGAGAAGAAACCAACTTTTTTTGGCCATTTTGCTATTGATAAACTTAGATATCAGATGCCAAGGGAAATGGTACAAGTTTTTACTCTCTATCTCTCTCCCCCTCTCTCTGTTTCTGTCTCCCTCTCTCCCGGGCACTCACAAACACACATTCATGGACATACAAAACTTTGACTCAGCGGTTATATTTTTTTTTTTTGATCCCCCTCATTGATGTGTTTGGGTGTGGTTTTATTTCTCAGAGAGAGGCTGTATCTACTTCACATTGTTCTCAGCCTAACACAATTGAATATGATATGGCCATGGAATGGTGCTTACTTCAAGAACGATCAGACTTCTGTTGGAAACAGTTGTATAAGGTTTCAAGCTGATTGAATATACTCCTTTTAAGTAATGCATGGGAATTTTGCTTTTTAATAGGATATACGTATTTTTACTGATTTTGTTTAACTGGGAATGATGCCTTTAGCGACAAGGGGAGGAGTTGAAAATACTCAAGTCCAGCCTCAAGTCCAATTGAGAATCAGTGGCTTTGGACTCTTCCTTTTCTTGGTAAGTACTTTCAACACAAAAAAAATGTATTTCTTCTAAGCATCCCATAATTGTTCCATCTTGAATTTGTTGGCTCTTGTTTTTTACAGTACCTTTGTTTCTGTTCATGCATCCTGAATCTTTCATCAGGAGGCACCCTGAAACAATGGAATTTACTTTTGAGCCTTCATGTATACCAGAAGCTATCAAATTGATCCCCCGTGTCTATTTTGTGTCTATTTGTAATATTCATTATGTTTACTTTCCAATTATGATCTTTTTTTAAGTTTCCCATTCACTATTAGTTAGTTACCTTCTTGGATAAGCTGGCGGCATGCATGCCATTGGTATCTAGTCTTTTAATATTGGCAAGTGCATCTATTTGTGCCTGCATACGAAGTCCAGAAAATCTTAGGGGCCATTCCATGTAAGGTTCGTGTGCTTATAGGAGAATTACATCCGTTTCTAGGTTCTGTTGCTTATAGTTGCAAAGATATGTTTATTATCAGCTTCTCGGAGATATGATTTTCAGTTTCATATAACTGGCAAAAGAACAGAGACCATATTGTAGTTTTTTTGTGTCTTAACACGGTAGTAGTTCTTAAAATCTCAAGTGCCTTTTGTTTTTAATTATTTGACAGGAAGAAGACGGAGTATGTTAGCAGAGGTCTTGTTTGTGAGTAGTCAGGCAAGTTTTGAGAATAGGTAAATATATTTTGAGGGTGGTTCTGGCATTTGGTTCCCCACATTCTATACCATGTACATCGTTGATGTTGTAAAACTATGGCGTCTTGTCAATCATTTAAATGGGTTCAGCTATCCCTATCCCTGGTTGACTGGTTTACCACATTATTTCTAGTTGCATTTTAATATGCTGCCCGCATCCTTACAGCTACCAGTTGTCTAGTTGCATTTTCCTGTCCAGATCAGAAACTAAAGGTTAATTTTTGTTGCCTATGTTCAGGCGTGTGAATTGCTATTTTTACGCTGAAACTTGGAATAGGTTTTCATCCTTAATTCTTGGACCTGCCTGTTCTTTTTAGTTCCCAAAAATGAGGAGGACCCGAGGACTCCCTTCAGATTTTTTCATCCCATGCTTTAAATTTAAATTTTACTTAACAAATCGCAAATAAAGGAAGAAAATTGGGTGTTGGGGGCGCGGTGTGGTTGAAACAAACTTCTTATTTAAAACTTACAAATTAATATATATATAATAAATATTAATTAAATATATATAATTATTTATATCTTATAATTAAACCATACCAGTCTTTATATTTATTGTATGATATATTGTTTACATCGAATTTTACACGAGATACCATATTTTTTCGATTTCATCATTTGATTATTTCATTTCCCTTTCGAGGATTGCATTTGCTATTTGGATTTCATGTCGGAGGCACATACGGGACACGGTTTTTGTCTTTTGTTTTTCTTTTGTTTTGTTTTGGTTTGTTTGTTTGTTTTGTTTTGTTTTGTTTTTTTTTTTTTGTTTTTTTTTTTTCCTCTCCTCAAAACACAAGATCAGTATAGAAAAAGAGAAAAGCTATGGGCCAGTCGGCTATAAAATGCATATTTACAGCAGACCAATAATAACATGCCACGTAGGCATTTCATAAAAATCACCAATAAACTTACATACACCCAATGTGTACTTGACGTAGGCACTCTCTTCCATCGCCTCTGTTATTCAGGCTTCAGTACATCCCCTTTCTCTCCCAACGATCCCACACCACAAAGTTAGTTTCATGCCCGTGACCAACACAGTTCCAGCTCCGACGACGACGATGATGACATTCATAGGTATTTCCTCCGTTCCTCAAAACCAGTGTATACTTGGATGTTTGGTATTAAGGCCTCTTCCTGGGATGATTTGCAGTAATGCATGGGATTGCTTTGCAAAACTGGGACTAGTGGTTTCGTGTGGCATTTTACCATGAGCAAACCAACATGGGTTTATGTGGCATCTACCTTTAAGCAAAAAGATGCACATACTGTTGCTGTTTGAAGGATCTCCATGGAGTTTGTAAAAATCCAATTGTTCCATTGTCTCTGCATCTTTCCTAGCAATCTTAATCACCATACCATAAACAAAAATAGGAAAAAAAATGAAACAAGCAATCCATGGGGAGCATCCAAAATCAAATGACTCTACCTTCAACCAAGATCCAAATTAGAAGATCCCAATCTTTTAAATCCCAGATAAGCATACTCTGCTCTACCAATTTCAAAAAAATCGAAATTTCTTGAATAGCATGAATATGAGCATAGACCAAAATCACAAAGAACCCATGACTAAGATTAAAAAACCTTGATCATTGATTCCCTGAATTTACAATCCCACCGATGCTTGAGCAAAAGCACATAAAATCGGATAACCCTTAACAAAGATTAACCATCAAAAACATGAATTTAATCATCTATTAATTCTTGAGTAAATCCTAGATATGTCCTTGAAAATCTGAAAAAGAACATCCAAGGAATTTGGAATTCTATTAATGGCCCAGCATCAAATCATGATCGGATTTGGATAATCGCGATTGGTGAAAGCTTCAAGAATGATGGTGGTGAAAGCCCCACAAAATTTCAATCCTCAAATCCCTAATCAAATATATGCGAAATTTTAGAACCTAATCGCCGATCCATCGGCCAACCCAACACATAATGTCAAAATTGAACCGAAAAGATAAGCTCTAGAAATCCACCATCGAAAAGATAATATCGAATGACGGAGATGGAGGAAAGAGTGCCTACATGAAGTTCCTATTGGTTGTATGCGAATCTATTGGTGATTTTCATGAAGTACCTACATGGCACGTGATTATTGGTCTGTTATAAACATGTATTTTTTAACCGATCGGCCTGTAGTTTTTTTCATAGAAAAAATGCAGTATTCTCGATAAAGGTTGTTCAGCGTTTACTACCGTGTCCCAAATTCAAATGGTTGATAATGGCTTTTAAACGTACACAATCATTTGGGTTTTCCTTCCCTTTTTTTCCTACCCGAGTAACATGCTTACTAGTACTATGCATCATTGAAATTTTGTCCGAAAGTTGAATCTGAAATTCTGTTACTTGGCTTACTTAAACAGTCACTGTTAGTTTGCCTTTAGTAAGATAAAATAATTGAACAAGTAAATGCAAAATCAACTTACAAAAGAATATTGTCTTTGCTACTATTGTATTCGAGTGGGAAATAAAACTTGAATTATTAGTAGTATACTTTAGCATTTGCTTTAATTTTATCGCAGAATGTTACCAATCAAATGTGATGGATGATGTTCGATATATGTTATGTCATGTCGCAAGACAATGAGAATCATTTGTGATTAAATTTATATTTCACCTAGGCCTCTCTCAATACAGTGATATTCTCTCATTACAGTGATATATTATTTTTGTTTAATTTCCTTTAGGTTATAATAAAGTCGTATATCATAAGAATATGGTCCACATCTTACCCCCTTCCCCTACTGTTACTCGTGGGGGACATTGCAATTTTTATGCATGAGCCCCACATGTTCGGATCCGATCAGAAAAATCATTGAGCTTGCAAGGGGATAAATGCCATTCATTCCTCACTTTGTTCTCACTAAAAGGACAGAGATCATATAAATCTTCACTCGCTAATTATTTTCATAATTCTGTTTCAAATATTTTTGTAACTTCATAATATTCCACAAATTATTATATTTGTATATTATGTCTAGAAAAAATATAGTTGCAAGCACAATTGTGTACTAATCTGTACGTCAATGTGATGTAATTGGTCAAAAAGTAAATTTTATTGAAAATAATGTTAATTTAAATTTTAAGCATGAATGAATCAGTATTAGTACACAGATTAGTACGCGACTATATTTGTATATAGCAAAACTCTTATGTCTATTCCTCTAAAATATAACAAAATTTAGAATGGGTACTTCTACATCTCTCAAGAGATACAGCCCACAGATGAAGGCAAATTTTTTTTTTTTAATTTTTTTATATTCTTAAATTTATTTTTTTATAAAAAAATTTACAACTTCACTGAAAACTAATAAAAAAAAAAAAAAAACTTTCGGACACAATTTAGGTCTTGAATTCAGGACGCATTTCTCGTTTGGAATACAAAGTTACGGGGAACTGCATACGAAAACAAATTGCAATCGGCGATGATCGGCAATTCCTCGGCTTCTTTTAAAATCCACACCGTCGTTTCTTGGTTTAAATAAGAAAAAAACAAAAAAATTCTGTGTAGCATGTTTCTTTAAAAAATGATGCGGTGGTTATCTCAAAGAGCATTGTTAGTCATGAGTTTTATGTAGTATGTACTATATATTTTATTTTTAAGTAGTATGTACTATATATTTTATTTTTAAAATTTATTTTTAGATTTATTCTTTTTAAACTAATTTAATTTTTCTATTTATTATTTATATATCAAATATTTAATAAAATAAAAAAAATTAAAAAAATGAATAATGTGTGGTATATGGTTTATATTTAGAATTTTTCTATCTCAAAACGACAGAGAAGGACGACATCGTTTACTCACCTCAAAAGATGTGACCGTTGCTATTTTTAAAATGATATCGGGAGACTCAGCACCTCCTCATCAAAAGTAGCGAGTACATGTGAAAGCAATACTCTCAGCGAGTGTACAGTTCTCTTCTCTGTGCTCTCTGCAACCCGCTCTGTGCAAATTGGGAGTATCCTTTCTATTTTCGTGCTCTTCTCACTACAATGCTAGTTGCTAACACCTCTCTCTCTCTCTCTCTTAGCTAAACCAACTCTCTTAACATTCGCATCATTTTCTCGAGATCACTTATGTGCATGAAAATCTCACTACTCACGCTATTACCCAAGAGTTCCAGAACGCCAGAAACCCCAAGTTTCCACATCTCTCTCTCTAAACAGTAGTATATATTCCCTACCAAACCCAAGAAATCTCACGGGAAATGGGTTGCGCACAGTCCAGAATAGACAATGAAGAGTCGGTGTTGCGCTGCAAGGACCGCAAGAACCTCATCAAGGACGCCGTAATAGCCCGTAACGCCTTCGCGGCAGGCCATTCCGGCTACGCCATGGCCTTAAAGAACACTGGGGCCGCGCTCAGCGACTACGGTCACGGGGAAGCCGGAGATCCCCACCCGCAGCCGGCGGACCCCACTCCCTCACAACCGCCGCCACCGCATCCGCCGCCCCCGCCGCCCATGGACAGTCTTCCTCCTCCGCCGCCCCCAAACTTCTCGCCGAGCCCCAGCCCCAGCCCGATCGAGCGCGCCACGAGCTTGCCAGCAATGCCGACAAAGCCACGAAAAACCAGGGCCATTGCCATTGCTGAAGAAGAAGAAGATGAGATAGAAGATGAAGAAGAGGAAGATGATGAGGGTAATTTGGGAATGAATAAGGATGGAGTTATTGCAAAGGACTCACGAAATAAGGGGGAAGAAGTGGGCCCACCACTGACCCGGGAAATGAAGGCGGTCCCTCTGATGCCGGAATTGAAGGGCATGGCCTGGGACTATTTTTTCTCGGTGGAGGAAAATATGCCCCCGCCGGACCCAACATTAAACGAAAACGTTGACAATGAGAATATTAATCAAGGTGTGGCATTTGGTGAAGAAACGCAAAATGTCGGCCTCGGTAGCGATGATTTGGTGGAGCCGAAGACGCCAGAGACAGGGGAGGAGAGGGAGGAGAAAGAGAAGGAGAAGCAAATAGAGCGCGCAAAGACCGCACCGGAGGAGTTTAAGAAAATGGGGAAGGCGGCGCCCGGTGTTAGTTTGATGAAGATATTGACTGACCTTGATGATCATTTCTTGAAGGCCTCCCAGAGTGCTCAAGAGGTCTCCAACATGCTTGAGGCCACTCGCTTGCATTACCACTCTAATTTCGCTGATAATCGAGGTAATTTCTTATTTGCTTCTTTTTTTTCTTTTATGCAACATGCTTTTGGAGGCAATGTTTTAATTTCGAAATGATTCAGTTGTTTTGGATGGTTTCAAATATTATGTTATATGTCGCAGGGAATTTCTTTTCCAATCATTATGTCTCATGTCGTGATTAGATTATTCTGCACACTAATTATTGTTGAAGTTTCATATAAAGCTTCTAAATTATGCATATGCCCAATATATGAAAAAACTGAAGCCCAAACAAAGCATAGATCTGGCCAGTCGTATAATTCTATAAGTTTAGAGCTCATCTCATGTTTACTGATCTGGGCTTTACGATTGATCTTAGTTCCTTGTTAAAATTTGTAGAGGATCCCACATTAATCTCGGACCTTTCATTCCTTTTTCCTTTTTGAAAGTAAAAGAAAGTTTCCCAAATGGTTCCTAGTGAATTCAAATTATACTAGTCTTGAGTTGCAGACGATCACAAAATCCCATGCAATTGAAAGAATGGTTCAACTAACATGCTCTAAAAAGTACAGGACATATTGATCATTCTGCAAGGGTCATGCGTGTTATTACATGGAATAAATCATTCAGAGGTATATCCAATGGTGAGGGTCGGAAGGATGACTTTGATTCAGAAGAATATGAAACTCATGCCACTGTTTTGGATAAGTTGTTAGCGTGGGAAAAGAAACTTTATGAAGAAGTCAAGGTATGTTGATTATTTCCTTTCAGATCTTCCATATTTTCATCTCTATTGAATGCATTCTTTGTGCAATTGTGGTCAGCTAGTAGTCCTGGATGGTCTAGTTCAGATTTGAACTGTTTTTATTATCGAATAGATAAAGAACTTAAATCTGTTTAAATATAGCAATTCTGTTTGTTGGAATCACGGGCATGAAACTTTTCAGCTCCTCTATAGGATCAATTGTGAAGCTTCTTGTTCATAATTCATATACTCAAAAGCTGAACTTGTACTTTTCTGAAACATAATTTTGACAGACATAGTAATTATGGTTTTATAGGTAGGTTTTGTTGGGTTTCTTTGTGGGAGCCTGGTTCTGTTTGTGGCTATCTGGTTGATAACTTGACCCAACAAGGATCTGTTGCGGTTTTTTTGGTGGATTTTTAGCAAGAAATTTTTTTGACTCATTTTGGCTCTTGATCCGATCCATCCCAATGATTAAGGTTTACTATATATTGTACTAAACCCTTGTACGACCACCACACTGTATATTTGATTATCAACTAAAATAAAATCCTCTGTAGCTCCATGGATGTAGGTGCCATGTAAACTTTGTGTTGTGTGTAATTGATTCCACTTTTGCTTAAGTTCCACACACCCCCCCCCCCCCCCCCCCCCCCCCCTCCTTTCTTCTTGTCGTTCATAACAGGTTTATGTTGCAAAGTTATCATCTATTTTAAATCTTATCGATCTTTCCATCATGTCAACAGCAAGGTGAGCTCATGAAGCTTGAGTACCAGAGGAAGGTTTCTCTGCTGAACAAGCAGAAGAAACGCAATGCGGGCGCTGAATCCTTGGAAAAAACAAAGGCAGCTGTAAGTCATTTGCATACAAGATATATAGTCGACATGCAGTCAATGGATTCGACAGTTTTGGAAGTAAATCAATTGCGTGATGAGCAGTTGTACCCAAAACTTGTTGACCTTGTTGCTGGGTAAGTTTTAACTTAACGAAAAAGTTTGTAAGAAATCTTAATATCTACCTAATTCAATTTCTTCCAAAAAATATTTCTTGCTAGACAGCCACTTGTATTTTATGATCTTTTTGGTTGTGCATGAGGGGCTTGTATCCAACTACAGTTTGGCTCTTTAGCTTTGTATTGCCCCTGTCCTAAACATTATACAGTTGTTGCTTTTTAATGAGAACCCTTCTAAAACATCTCTTTGGCTGCCTATCTGGCTTTCTTTTTAGTTGAGCTTGCAAAAATGTGAAGCCAAAACCAATTTCTTTTCTTTTTGTTTTCGGTGCAAAGACCATATGACACAAAGCAGGCCTTCTCTCTTTGGCTATCAATAGATTGTACGCTGTTTCTGCGCATGGTATCTAGTATATTATATGCTCTTTTTGCTCTGACAGTCAGTTCTAGATTAATATAAAATATATTGCAATGCTTTGTTTGACATACCTTTCTTTATGGATTTCTGAAATTACATTCAGAGGGACCATTCCTTGACCTTCCCCTTTTCTTGTTTATTCCATGCCACACCAAACTGCCCGTCTTTTAACCCTTCAGATCAGTTAAAGGCTTGCATGGTCTGGTTGGGCTTACCTTCACAAGTCCACTTCACATTTTGGCTGTGTCTGTTTGAAATGGCTTAAGAAAACGTAGCTGGATTTATTGATGTTCAAGTGGGAAGGTTGTGATCAATTCTTTTCCATCAACAAGAGTTGAACTTTTTTTTTATGGTTAAATGGCTGGGAATTAGTTACTTAGGGTGGGCTGTTTTCAACTCAGCTAAGGTTCCCATTGCGGTCTAATTTTGGATTTACTTTCTTTTTTGTGTCCACTCAAGGTTGTAACCATTTAATGATAATTAACATTCATTCACAATGGCAAAACTATCATGAGAAAACCTATGATCTTACATCTACTAATCATGAAAGATGTTTTGGGCTGCAGTATTTTCTTAGATCTTCTGTTAAGTCACATGTTGCTAAACTTTAAAGGGTCATTTTTGATCATGCATGTTGCAGTACTGTATATTGCCATCCTCTTCGATCATACTTGATAAATTATGTATAAATTTGTGCTTCTCTGTTAGTATTTGTTTAATCCATTAATATCATAGTCCAAGGGTTACTTTACTAGGATTCCTCGTTTTTTTTTTCTTTTTTTTTTTTCTTTCCATGTAATATTTCCATTTTTACTGTCACAAATTGTGGCAATATGCTTATTGTGTTCTTCTGAAGGCAGCTTTTGATCATGATCACAAGTGTGATATCTTCTCCACAGGATGGCCAAAATGTGGGGAAGTATGTGTGCACATCATGAGAGCCAGCTGAGACTTGTTACAGACCTCGGATCCCTTGACATTGCACATGCTCCCAAGGAAACAACAAAGCACCACTATGATCGTACCGTGCAACTTTCGAATGTCGTTCAAAAATGGCAAGCAGAATTTGAAAAGCTCGTGACTCATCAAAAAGAATACATCCGAGCGCTTAACAATTGGTTAAAATTAAATCTCATCCCCATTGAAAGCAGCTTAAAGGAGAAAATCTCATCACCACCACGAGTCCAGCATCCTCCAATCAAAGCCCTCCTCCATTCATGGCATGACCATCTTGAAAAGCTTCCAGATGAGCTTGTGAAATCTGCAATTGCCTCCTTTGCTGCTGTGATAAAAACCATTATAGTTAGTCAGGAGGAAGAGATCAAGCTAAAAGATAAGTGTGAGGAGATCAGGAAAGAGTTAATTCGTAAAAACGAGGCTTTTCAGGACTGGTACCAGAAGTATATGCAGCGGAGGGGGTCAGATCAAATGGACCATGAAAGAGGTGAAGATGCAAATTCCCAGGATCCCATCTCAGAGAAGGAGTTTGCAGTTGAGAGCTTGAAGAAGAGATTGGAAGATGAAGTTGAATCTCACCAAAGACAATGTATTCAGGTGAGAGAGAAGTCACTAGGTAGTCTCAAAACTTGTTTACCGGAGCTCTTTCATGCCATGTCACTTTATACGCATGCTTGTTCTGATGCTTATGAGAAAGTAAAGTCCATAACGCAGTCACAGAAATTTAACGGCGGCCCTTCGTGAGTTTGTGTAAAATTTGTTTTGTATTGAAGTTTGATCTATAAGCTTAAACACTAGTAATCTGTCGCTTCCCAAACAAACTGTTTATTTGGCAAGCTAAGTTTATGATCTTTGTTCCTGTGTGGAATAAGTTTATGATCTTTGTATTTTTGCGTTTCACTTGGTCACGAGGGCTGAAATGATATGCTTTATTTATGGAAAACCTCGAGCAGGGTGGTTCTTTTCCTTCTCTGCTTTGGTGCATTTTTTTACCATTAGTTTTGGTGTCTTATTTGTTCTTTTTTTTCTTCTCTTGTCCTTGGTATGAACTATGAACACTAGTGTATTGAAATCAAAGTTAGTGGACAACTGCGTTGTTAGCCAACATATTAATTACTAGTTACAGAAGGGGAAGGCAGACTCGGTTGTGTTTGGTTAGCCAACTCAACTCATCTCATCTCATCTCATCTCATCATTACAATTTTTCCAACTTTCAACACAAAATATAATAAATAATTCAAAATTTTCAAATCACAATTTAATTTTTTTCAAATTCTAAAATAATAATAATATTAAAAAAAATATTTTAAACTTTCATCTCAATTTAATTCACTATCCAAACCGGCCAGCGTAAGCAAATAAGCCCAAAAGCCTAATCGCTGCCGACAAGCACCATTGTATTAGCTCGTGGGGTTTTATAATCTCTCTCTCTCTCTCTCTCTCTCTCTCTATATATATATATATACACACACACACATATATGATTTATTCTATTCCTAAGCCGGTATATAATACATATCATTAATATACTTAAATTATAAGATTTGACTTGTAAGCACTTTATTATATGTGATATTTACAGCAGCTTATAGATACAATTTTTCAATACATTTCTTGCTAAGATATTAAAAAGTAAAAACAGAACTAACAAAAAACAAATTGTTTGAACCTAGTACCAAGACTTCCTCGTGTTCAGAAAATTTCAACGCACTATAAAATCACTATTCAAGATGACTCTTTCGACGGTCTTGAATCTGAAGTGTACATTAGAACTTTTTTTGTTTTGTTTTGTTTTATACGTATAATCATATGGCACGGGCTTCTTTCATTAACTGTGAGTCTGTGATGTCTCAGAAAATATGATATGATATAAAGCAAGCGAGGGAAAGAGAGGAAGGCAAAGACCCGCGCGGTGGATGGATTGGAGAAGGAACGAAATTACGTATAAGCGATGTCTATCTCATGCATATAAATAAGCCTCGCCTCGCTTGTGTCTACTGTCTAGAGCAAATTAAAACCTTGCTCTTTTATTTATTTATTTTTGCATAACGGGTGTGAACAAGTGGTGGAATATGTGATTCCGGCACTGAATACATCCGGTTAGGCCGGAGTTATGTGCAAAACAGCTGTGACAACAGCACTCAAACGACACAGCCGAGGTGGCAATTGATAATGTTTTGGAGGAAAATCGAAAGACAAGAAGCTTACCAATTCTCAAGTTACGTTAATGCGAGCTACCTATGATCCTAAGACGTACTCGAAAAACTTCGATCATAGAACTGGCCCCTGGGTGGATGAAGCCCGATAATCTTTCTCGGTCTTTCTCGGCTCGATATGCCGATCCTTCGTCGAAAGTTTTATGAATGGACAATTTATAGAAAAGAAGTAATACGACCGTCAAGCGATTTTATAAAAAGAATTTTATAAAATGTGTGCCTTGATGTGGTATATTATATTTATCTTATAATGAAAACAAATTTACATTCTAACATACCATATCAAGTTATGTTAGTTTGTATAATTTTTTTTTTACAAAATTGACATCTCGCCAATGCTTTCATTTTCTTATCTTGGGTCTAATTAAAGAAAAATAATAGTAGGTTCCTATACCGTTGAATTTGATCGTTTGAGTTTTTTTTTTTATTATTTATGATTAAAAAAGTAGTTATCAATAAAATTATGTATTATTTTTTGAAATAGTTAAAAATATGATAAAAATATTTTGAAAACATTAAAAAAAAAAAAAAAATTCAAATACAAGAGGAGCACATCCAGTGGTGCGTCCCTAGCTAAAACCCATTTCAATTAAGTATCTTCTTGTTCGTGAGTTCAAAGGTATAACTAGCCCTCCCTCTATTTCTTCCAGCATTAATTTCTATGTATTATGGGCGACTTTTCTCTTGTTTTTCTCTCCAAACAAAGCTTAGCATTCTGACTTGATTATTAAGAACGGATGCAAAAGTGGGCAATATATTATATGTGAATGCTGAAATTAAACGTAATAAGCACAAAACATGTTAAGGTTTCTTTTGGGAGACATCTAAAACGGTTGTTGTCACGGCTTCCTTAGATTTTGAGCTTTGTTTCTCTTTTTTCTTTGTTTTTTCTGTTCGGTTACTTTCATTTGTGGGAATGGTTCTCGTCTTTAATTTGAGTTTTGACCTTCGTTACTGGTCTCAATGCAAGGAAACAGCACAAGAGACAAAAGGAAAAGCTTGTGTATTTATCCCACTTTTCTTCCTTTCTCTGTTCGTTCACAAGCAAATAAAGATGCTTTGAGAGGTCTCACGGCCGCTCCTCTCTCATTTATGCCCTATCCTATTCGCAAAGTGGAAGACATCGTGATAAAAGCAAAGAGAATCTAATCTAGCACATGGATTTGATGTTTTCTGTCCATCATCTTTGTACCTTGAAACTATAACACTCGGCTCTGTTTGCCAAGGAGCAAACAGAACCGTACTCCTAGCAGCACCCCCGCCCATGTTACATGGCCTCAATTTTGCTCATTTTTTCGACTTGTTCGGGGCCATCCGACTATTATTTACACTAAAAGCAAAATGCTTAGACTACCGAGAACACCCACAGATAAAACTACCCATTTGATTTATTTAACGGTTGAAAAATTATTTTTTAATAAATTTATAATTATTTTTAAATATTTAAAGAAGTTAAAATAATATTTGAAAAATATATATATACACACATTCGGTGGCGACCCTCGGTGGCTGCTACATCCTTTACTATAGCAATGATTAAAAAAGAAAGAAAGAGGAATGATACATTGATATCTACACAACACATTTCACAATATATTTCACAACACATTTTAAAGTGAGGGTATTTTTGTAAAGTGATGTTAATTTTATAAAATATTTTACTAAAATACCTTTCATTTTAAAACATGGTTGTGTAATGTATTTGGTCATTCCAACTTCCAAGACACTCTAAAGTCGATTCCAGCGTCTACAATGGTTATTTCCCGTAAAATCCAGTAAATGAACCGTAACAAGCAATTGACCTTCTAGTCTCTGAGGATGAGCTCGTCCTGATTTTATTATTATTTTGGGTTTCCTGTCATGATGGTGCCGATGTTCAACTAATTAACTTTCTGGGCTAAATTATGAGTAAGTCTACTCACATTACTCAGCAGAGATTCTCGTCGCGTTGTGTAAGGATGGGCTTAGACTTGGAAATTGATGATTTTTTAATGGGAATTGGGGGTTCAGATACGTACTGAAGGAAATGGTAAAGGTGCAAATTTAACTATTTATTGTTTAGACTTTAGATGAATCTGCATTTTGTGATGAACTGTGTTCTCATTTATTCGTGCGGGACAACTTAAAGCTAATATCAAGCAATCAATCATGATAAGAATTCACCACTCTATATAATTACACTCATAATTCTATTCCCATCATCATATAATCCACATGTTGGGAATTTAAGAACCGAAGAGGCAAAATCTTGCGATGACTGCTTCAATCTGGCATATCTTTCAGCCTATGTTCTCCATGTCTAATCACTTGCAACAGCAAATAGTCGATGCTTATTCATGGTGAATCATAAATCATTGAAAAAAGGATTTTACCTTACTCCCTAGACAAGAAGTATGACTTCGGATTTTTTCAAAGATTAATGACCCTACAGCCAATCATAACAGGGTAAGCAAGTACAGCGTAGAAATTTTGAAAAAAAGTTAGGTACACTTTGAAAAAGTAAGTTTTTTCATTCCATGTGCCTCATTTATTTTTAAAAAATGACTGCATGACACTTGAACGCTCTAAGATTATGGAAATCATTTTCTTTAAGAGAGAGAAAATGATTTGACTACCCCATGAAATCAAATACTTTAACTAGAAGCTGTGATTTGTGAATAATGCAACTGCAAGTAATTCTGTGGAAAATTTTGCTTACGGCCTTGAAAACTTCCACCCTCGCAACAACTGTGTCACAATTTCAAAGATTCACCGGATTAACCATCTTGATGAGCTCACCACTTGATGCAAGTATAATAACATTTGAGTTTTCAATCATAATATAAGAGATGCAAGAATCTTCTCACCTAAAGATTAATTGAGATAAAGGCTATAAGGAAGTATTCCTTCTACAACAACAGGTTTGATGATTCATAGTATATTGCTTTTTCTCACACCTGAATAAGCAAGGTCTGTTAAGAAGTTTTAGATGGCAGCTGGTTACTACTCCCATGCTTACAGGACGGTGGTTGGTTTTGACACTTCAACTCATCTCCAGCTACAAGAAAGAACGCGGTGTGCCTGAAAAACACAAGGGATAGGCATAACATTTAAATAAAATCTGAACAAAGAGAAGAAAGAAAAAGTGAATTCTATAAGATGTGAATACACTTGGGAAAAGAGGTCACTTTGAAAAATCTGTACCTGAAGAAGTTCAGCATTCTAAGTTTTGAGTCTGCATCAATATCTGGGGTGCTTTCCAATGCTTGTTGCATGTGATGTAACCACCTCTCTGCAGCTCGATGTGTGACAGGAAATGGTCGGTGACGTGCAATCAGAGCAGGATGGCCTGCCAAATATTGAAGTCAAAAGGGAACAAAAGATCAGCTAAATCCCAATGACCAATTTTTGGCATATAGAGACCAGTTTCATAAAGTTGTTGCCTTGACGTAGGTAGACATGTCAAGTGTATGCAAGAAGAGGAAATGGAGACATCATAAGATTAGAAAACTAGCAGAATTTAGGGTGCTTTTTAACCAAAGAAAGAAGAATAACTGCTGATGGCGAATAGAGCTCAAGAACGCTTCTTCTTTTTTTTTTTTTATTCCCCTTTGGAGATTGTAATTTCAGTATGCTTGAGAGTTCTTCGTTACTCATTCTAGTTTCATCATTTTGCCTGATTTTCTTTCAGCCTTTCCTAGCTCCTAGTCCCTAGCTTGTATTTAGGTGTTTCCATTTGTATACTTCCTGTGTACTTGGACTATGCCTATTTACTTGCCTTAATAAAATCTCTTCTTAAAAAAAAAAGGAAACAAAATGAAAGGTATGGTTCATCTTCGAGTTTAATAGGCAAGTGCTACCCGCACGTTCTCAAACTGTTCAACAAAATTCAAGGTTGTCTTGGTCGGTAACCACAAATCAAATGATAAAGCATAGATCGGAAATAAGAACTTACATGGCCCAGACTCCAGAGCTACAAAGCCCACAATAGAAGGCACGGTGATCCATTACTTAAAACAGAAACTAGATTCCACCACACAATAGAAAGCGAAAAAAGGATATCCACAAAGCCAACAACACCATACATGTAGAACAAAGGATTATAGGAATGAATCAATCATCGTTCTTAAAAATGTCTTGGTTCTTATTGGAGAAGGACAAGGAGTATGCCATTCTGTATATAGAATAGGTTATGGATTATAAAAGAAACCAAAGAAATTCACAATCCAATAAACCAGCATATGAAGGATAAGCATAAATTATATAAGGCAAAGACTGCTGACCTTTTCGCTGAGAGTAGAGAGGAGGCCCTCCCATTCTCTGCACGAAAAATTCGTATTGGTTTTGAATAGCGTCCTCTTTCTTTGAACTCGCAAAGATTGACCGGAACCATTCCTCTTCATCATCATATACCCTGATTTTTTTCCATGCCAAAAACCTTAAATGCTATTCATTATTTCGAAGTAATATCATTACAAATTAAATTAAAGGCTTCGTTTGGTAGCAGATAAATCTTTTAGTTTGGAAGATGAGAAATCAAAAGATTCAAAACTACACATCCTAGAAAATTTCTACAGTTTGCTCCATTGCAAAGCTCGTAAAGTAAAAGACGGTATCCTCCACCCAAAAATAAATAAACAACCTGGTGTAGAAATTGGTGGAGAGGTTAATGAAGGTCTGGAGGCCTAGTTTCTGGAACAGATTGTCGTCGTCAATGGCAAAGGCATCGTCTTGGTTGACTCCACTCCACTCGGAGGCCTTGGCTTGCAGCGACTGCATTTTTATTCGCTCGATCGCTTCCCTCCTTTCACCAACCACAGTCTTACGTATCCGGTTCCGAAAACGGGAGAGGCCGCGGTTTTCGAGTGTTTTATGCGTACGAGTTTTGCGGCGAGTCGCGTGGACTGCGCGCCTTTACGTGTGTGGGGGATTCTTGATCTTTTATTATATTAACGTTAGCAACTCCACGCCTGTTGAAACTTGAAACTGTGGGCTGTTTTCCACGCCGTGTTACTGTGTACTCTGGTGGAGTAATTATATAAACTTTAAAATCTAAATTAAAATGTTTTAATATTTTTAATAAGGAGATAATATTTTATCAATTAATTTCAAAATTATAAAAATATTATTGTTGAATAATAATACATGTACATTACATTTTACAATATATTTTATAAAGTATTTATTTATTTATTTTTTTTTAGCAGAACTTTTATAAAGTATCTTTTTTTTAGCAGAACTTCTATAAAGTATTTTTTTTTAGCAGAACTTTTATAAAGTAGTTTCAACTTGGTTCTGCTTCATGGATTCTTTGCCCCGTTTCGTACAAATGGTGTGTAATGACAAACTAATTTGAGAAAGGTCGGGGGTGGTTGTGTACTTGGGCTACGCTTACTTTGCCATCAATAAAGTCTTACATTAAGCCTATGCTCTCAGCCTCTCACTCTCCTTAAATTGAAAGAACAGGAACTTGCAAGGGTTTCTGGCCAATGGCTACGAAACAACTTGGCGATTATAGACAGAAGAAAAATACCATTGGTTTGCCTTCCTCTGTCGAGTCATGTGTTATGCAAATGAATAATGATATATATAATCATAAAATGTGCAAACGTCGTACAATCACTTAAAAAATAAAAAAATTTCTAATTAAAAAATTTATTTTTTTCTTATAGGCACCTTATTTATTTATTTTAAAGTAATTGCGCAACGTTCAACTATCATTTCTCTATGCAAATATATTTCCGATGTGCCTTCACCAATCTCTCTCTCTCTCCCTCTCTCAAAAAAGCAAATGTGCCAGCCAATATCTCTTGACATGTATTTATAGTCGCAAAGGCAAGTCCGTAAAATGAAACTAATGCACGAAAGAGAATTAGTTCTGGGAAAGATTGGCCGATGTCACCAAGGACCCATTCGGACAATGATATAAACCAAAATAGACGAAGATAAACAAACGAAAATATTACCAGCTGATTAGCTGAATAGCTGTGCAAGGGAGAGGCCGCATATGACAACAATTGCATAGACACTGCAATCCACGAACACAGCGTTAAGAGCCTTCTGCATCACCAAACCTGTCTCCAAACTCCTACTCACTTGTTCAGCCCAACCGAATCCATTGGGTGAAGAAGTTTCATTTTCATCTTGGGCAGCCCTTTCAAAACCTTTTTGTTTATCAAAAAGAAGTCGTGCGAGCACAATCGTCACATTGGTCAGCACAAGTAGATAGAGCGGCCTAAAGCTTATTATGGTCTTTATGATGTAGCTGCCTAGTAAAGGAAATCCTTGATACGATAACACAACTAAAAGGGCTATTGTTACAGAACACAGAAGGCGGGTATTCTCTGATGCTGTAATTGCAGAACTTATCTGATTTGGAGTGAAAAATCTGCGTTGCTGTGTTTGATGCTCTAAACGTTGTTCTAAGCTCAAAGTAGAAGCAGAAGAATTTTGATCTACGGGCGAGACCATAGGTGAATGTACTTCTTTGCCACTGACTTCTGGGCTAGCGGCTCTTACAGCTTCAATGCTTGTCTCGCATTGATGTGGGGAAGGTGTTATGTTGCTTCCGCCATCATAAGCATTAACCTCACTCACATTAGTGATGGAATCACGTTTTAGCAAAGAACCCAATGCTTCATCATCTCCATGAAGTGGAACTGCAGACAGTTGGGACCCAAGAGCATGAAGTGATAATATGAATTTTCAAATTCCATTTACAAAGAATAGAAGAACATAACAATACAAACAAGTCGTAGCACGGAGTTCATTGCCACCTTCACCTATAGCCCCAAATGGGGCGTTTGGATCTTAAACAGTTCTAACCAAAAAGGTGAAACGGAAACCTAGTGTTTACCCTTCAGGTTCCCAAAGGAAACTTAAGAGAAGAAAACTAAAAATGTCAAAGAGTGGCATTTAAATTTGTTTTATAGTGGGCCAGATTTTGAATGGATAAAACTCACATACCAACCTTGTTTCCAGCAACTCACTCATTCATATCACCTGTCAAAAAGACTGTATAGTACCACACATAACCATTACAAGTTTAGTCTGTTTAGAACGGCAAGCAAGCTTACTGATCAAGGCACTGTATTTATGTACTTTGATTCTTGTTTTTAAGGGCTACTCCCCTTGGATACAGATTCATAACCTAAGTAGAAACCTTTCCAAAATAGTATTGGCAAATAATCATCCTTAACAGCCAGACTGGACTCCAAAGAACCTGAAGAGTCCTTTTCTTTTATAAGTAGAAAGAAATTTTATTAAACCAACGAATTAGGCAAAGCCCAAGTACACAGGGAGTATAAAAGAGAGAACCTAAGGAATCCTTCAGATGCAGCCCACATAAACATTACACATGTTTCATGTGCATCTTGTCAGATTTCCTATAGACACACCAATATGAAAGAAAACCCAAATTCCACCATATCAAACTCCTATGCAGAAAAAACAGACCATGTAAACTGAATTCTTCAAAAGAAAAAAAAAATGGTCAAGCAGCAAAAGTGAACTTGATGAGATGTATGAAGAGAATTTTTGGTATCTTTATCTAAAACTTATCATATTAAGGTATGATTGGTGAGATCAACTTAACCTTGCTTGAGGACAGCAAGCAAACTCAATTAAAATTAAATCGTACTTGCATACAAGATAAGATATTCCACAAAATAAGATCAACTATTGTTTTTTTTATCAGTAAAATCAACAATTTTAAAAAGGATAAAATATCCCAAAAAATATCAAAGAAATCTTTACAGGTGACATCTGATTGTGGAAGGAAATTCCTAAAAGAATGTTTACCACTGACAATAATATCCTATCTTCGCTGAATTTTAGTAAAAGTGAAACATTCTGTCATCTAAAACCTCGGCAATCAAAATCCAAACAGCTATTTGCTAAACTTACTGAATACATTTAATCTGCTCTATCGAGAAAATATTTTTCCCAAAACATTTTTCGGGAATTCAACCAAACATAGAGAGAAAGATTGAGGGGGTACCAGTAGTTTGATTGGAGACATGGGGTTGGAGATCTGGATCACTGGGAATCACCACTTGGGACGGCGGGTCTGAGCCCAAGCTGGTTGCATTTTCATCCTGGGAGGAAGAAGGAAGGGGTTGGAGCCGACCCGTTATGAGGGCTAAACGGTCGGAACCACGGTCCAAGATCTTCCTTCTTCGGGCTTCTCTAACGTCGGTCGCCATATCCTTTACTCCCTCTTCTGAGCTCATGTAGATCGCGAATAATTTATCTCCCTTTGTTTGATTCGTGTCGGATCTTTGATCCTCCAACTGTTACTCCGCATCACTCGCATTCGTCACGTTTTCGACGATATCCGACGGCGCGGAAGGAAGGATACCAGACTAATAAAAAAATATATTTATTAAAAAATAAAATATAATTTTAAGTTTAAAACAGGAGCCTGCCATAAAAAGTTCGATTTTTATACGTAATCTCAGATTTTTTTTAGTTTTTTTCAAGTATTAAAGTAAATAAGGGTTGTGTAATTATTTTGAAAAAAAATTTAAAATTTAAATAAAAAAATAAATTCTTTTAATGATAAATTTCACTTTTTGCAAAGAAAATGTGTAGAATTTTTCAAAATCATAAAGCAAGTTTCAATCTTTTTTAAGAATAATAAAAAAAATCTAAAACCTAAAAAAAAAAAAAAAAAAACTAACTTTTTTTTTAGGCGAGCATTACTCTATTAAAATAGACAAATTCAATTCCTTAATCAACAGATCCCTCTCCACTCTCAATATTAGAATTGAAATTTTTAACTAATGGATTTTCACAGTTGATCAACCACAAATAATAACAAAATTCAGTTTTTTTAAATAACAAAAAACAAAAATCTTAAAACAATTAAAATTAAAAATATGCATTTTTTTTTTCAGACACACTTTTGAAAATTAAAAGAAAAGGCCGAGAGGGATAGGCTGCCCCTCTGCCGGGGGTGGTCCCCTCCCCTCCGTCACCGCATCAGTAAGGACCTCCGGTGAAACCTCATTACGCGCAGCTTCACTGGTTTTCACCCGTCGAACAAGTATGACTTGTAAGATATTGCATGGAGCTTTCGCCCGTCGGCCTGTTGGCCACAATCATCACAAAATTAGAGGTCAACTGGAAAAACTATCAACTTCCCCAAAATGTTTATAGTAGTCTCAATATCACAAGAACAGAGCAAAATACAAGTTTCAAAAACCAGACGATCCGCCTGAAGACTTGCTGAACAACAATACATATGCTACCATGCCAACTTAATGATCCGATTAATCAACTGCATTTGAGCAGCCTTAAAAGTTTTTCTTTGTATTATAATGGTGGGGTAACGCGTCTGTAAACTGCTCTGAAAGTCTGTCCGCCATTCCTAGCAACCTTCTGTCCTTCCTCAGTGGCAGAACTCAAGAGCTCTACAACTGGATCTGCTTCAAGCTCTTTCTCTGTGAGGGCTTCAAACATGGGATGGCTTTCTAAACAAGCCTTCATCCACTCTCCCAGTTCTTCTACATCTGTAATTGTATATATGATCCCACCAACCCCAAGAGCATAAGCATACTCGTCTAATAAATGTGTACTGATCACCCGACGTCGATGATTCTTCTCTTTGAAGTGAGGATCCGGAAACAAGAAGAACATCTTCGAGAGCTGTCCTTTCTCAAAGTAATTCGGAATGTATTTCATGGAATTTGTCCGCGTCACTGAGATGTTTTGGTTTTGGCCTGGATTTGCCACCCTCAGTGCTAAAATCCGCTCCTTGACATACTCAGTAACCTTATCCCTAAGTTCCATGCCAATCATTAGGGTCTCAGGGAAAAGGGTTGAAAGACTGATGAGCAGTCCTCCAAAACCACAACCAATATCTGCAAACTGGATCTTTTTGGAGCTATCACTCTGATCAGAAGAGGGGAAAAAATGAGGGTAATGAAGGGAGTAGTCGACATGACTAGGGGAGATAGGCACTGGGAAGTGAGAATCACTTAATGGGTTGCTGTGTGCTCGTGCTCTGTAGAAACGCTTCCGAGGCAGGCCTGTTGACTTGCTGATATTTGGATTTGCCTTGGTTTCCAACATGGCTTTCTTCTGCAAAGCTGCACAATAGTAGCAAGTAATATTTTTGGGAAAACCCATGCCCATAAAACAAGAGGCTAAACTGCAATAACAAATAATTTTCTTTTCCTCATTCTCGTGCTAAGTCTTATTCAGAGGCCATATGTTGAGCATAAAGGTACCCTTTTCGACAAGCACGTGCATAAGGGTACTTACCATCATACAACTTCTAAGTTAAAAAGAAGGAAGAAATTGGAAGAAAGCACAGGATGCATCAGATTTAACTGTAATAATTTCAATCAGGCTGTCACTGCAGGCAATTAGGGACCAAAGGACTAACAGCTTGAGATTGGAAAATCAGGTTCACTTTTATTGACCTAGCGACTGCAGCTTAAATTGAGGATGTACTAAATAAAGCAATCTAAAAACACAATTCAAAGATCAACATTTGGATTGACGATCACCAACCTATGAAAAACGAGCTTTATGTACTCTGCAAAACCACTTTACCAAATATATGAATTGGGAACAAGTACCGAACAGCAACAAAGACATGGTAATTCTAAAATTTCTTGGGTCAAGTAGGCCAGGTTAATGTAATGGACATTCTGGATAGAACCTAAGATTCTTTCAATGGAGGTGACCCAACCAATTTGGGTAGAGGTTCAGATACCTCAGAACTGGAATGATGATATACAGAGCATGGATAAATAAATCAATTTGTTGCAGTATTTGAAAGATTATGGGGGAATAAGGCTACAAGGCTACTCGAAGTAAACAATCTCTAGGGGTCATCGGATTGGGGGATTTTTCTCTTGAATTACCGAATGTGCACTTGCAAAAAAATCCTTGCCGAGGGCCCATGCACCCCTGGGATTAGTTGGGATGCTGTTCTGGACACCTGGTGCCAAATAAAAAAAAAAAAAATATCGTTGCAAAGCTAAAAATCCCCTATAGGGTAATAAGGCCTTCGAACAAAAACACAGAATGATATGACGGCAACTGTAAGAAGAACAAGAACATAGCCAACTAATTTGAACTTCAACGTTGTGCAACAAGAAACCCAAACAGTATATATCCTAGCAAGAATGGAGAAGTAAAGGAAATATGCAAGTTCCAATTCAACAAAATAATGAAGTCCATCGTAACATCCCTTTAACATGAGTATGTACATAACATAAAGTCGGTTGATGGCAGTTATGCTGACCACTAGGTGAGCATTTTAATTTGCATGATAGATGAAGCAAAATGACTAGAGGAGAATATATTATGAATTCATGCATACATAACACTAGTATTTTTTTTTTTTTTTAAATGCCAAGGAACCTCTCCAAGGCAGAGGGCCCTTTGGACCCACCCCTGCAGAGTAAATCCCAGTCCCGTGCACTGCACCCTCGGAAGTTTCCCTGCACAAAACTGGTTAAATTGCTGGTTTTTCGCCAGGGGGTGTGACCCCAAAGGATTGTTTGCACCCATGAGGTGTTAAACCTTGGACCTTGAAGGGAGTGAGACCCCAAGACCAATGCCTTCACCACTTGGGCCAACCCCTTGGGGTTACATAACACTAGTATTTCTCATAAGAAAAACAAAAAACAGGGAAGTAGAACAGAAATATACACAAACGCACAGACCTAACCTAATACAAATCAGTGGGCCTAGCCCACAATGGCCATGAATTTCTCAGGTAAGGTAGGATTTGAATTAAAATCACCAAGAAAGAGTTGCAAAAATATGAAGGCCTAGAGATAAAGAAAGAGATGGGAAGGCACTCAACACCCGATAGAGCTGGATGGATAAAGACTCGAGCCCTTCAATGGAGTCGGAATTTGCCCTGAGACTAGGAGATACAAATTTTGGGATGGAAATGACTAGAGAAGTGCTATGGAGAAGCCCATTTAAGTGCCGCACACCGAGCCAAAAGCATATTGCTTTCACAGCAAAATGTTGGTAATTCATTCTTGGCTCAACCCCACTCTGTCTCTGCATGCAAGACACTTCGAACAAAGTGGTATTCATCGATATTTGTCTATGCACCATTTTCACATGCCACATCCTATTCCTCTTTCTAAGTATAATTAAGCCTAACCCAATTTGGCCCAACCTATTTCCTATTTTCAACATATCGGAGATGAATTTTTTTTAATAAATGGTTCCCTCCCTGCTTAGCAGCAATGGCAGGAGGAATAGAAACACAAATGTCTATCTGCCCCTCCAAAGCATCTTATCTGCTCAAAATCATTTTTATCCTATAACAAATAGAAATTCACTGCCAAAATCTATAAACGTAGATATGTCATGGCATGCCATTCGCCCCCGCAGTGTCCATTATAGAGCCAAAACAACAAAATTCTCAAGAAAACTTGACTAAGAACATGATCAAACACATTTCATCAAACTTCTCGCACGGGACTTTCATCAAACACATTTCATTCACTGCTTGAATAATTGTAAGGAAATTTCCCAAAACACTTGCCTCCTCCACCAGCTTATTTCCAATTTGACAAACATCATATTCTCCTTTGCAAAACAAAATTTCTTCCCCTATATTGTTTCTTAAGATGAAAATGTACCGTTAAATCTCGGTTTGTCTGTATGAATTAATACATAGCAAATTCTAGCTTACTGGTATGTTAAAGACAATATGAGAAATTTGGAAGAAACTTCTTTCAAAAAAAAAAGAAAGAAATAAATTTGGAAGAAACCAATGAAAGAAATTAGGCATACCAACTTCTCCTGTAAGACCCTTGAGACCGCAAATCTATGTCTCTGCTCAGTGGCCGGAACGCTTTCAGGGAAGTCGCACGCCACAAAACTTGAAGGAGGTAATTAGGGCAAGACGAAGGAGACGCAGTGTAAAAACCATCGACTGGAAAACCTCAGAAAATGCTGTAGAAAATCTTTCACAGCTCACAGGTAACCGAAGCACAAAGGGGAAGGCGGACCAAGGATAAATTCAACGTAAAATATCAGAATGGGCTTTAAACTCAGAAAATGCTGTAAAAACCATTGATGGGCTTTTTGTATACCATTATTTGCTATTTGCTATTGGGCTTTAAACTCTTGTAGTATAGTGGATGGAAAATCTTACTGAATACATACAAATTTAATTTCTAGGACCGAAGTTAAATTCAACGTAAAATAGCCGCATGGAGCAACTTTTCTGCATATCATATTAATATCTTAATTTCTTCAATTCAGACTATTATTATTATGATTTTGAAAGAAATATGTTGGCTGTATATCCTATATATTCTAATGATATCCTCTTCACAAATACTCTTGAGCAACATATGAAACAATCCATTGAAAACTAGTATATGAACGACAAAATTACTAAGCCATGTCAAGAGGTTGTGAAATAAAAGAGGGTTGTATTGCTAGGGAGTGGAGAAAATTATATCGATCTCCTAAATGCTAGAGGAGGAATATATTTTTATAACATTTATTATTGCCAACATCAGCTTTTCAAACAACGTAACATCAAATGATTAATAAGTGTTGTACCTCTCAATTTCTATGTTTATTTCTAGATCTCCCATTTTTGAGTGGCAACCTAGATTATATGAAGATTTTGATCATATGGTTATGACTCGTTTGGATAATGAAATTATTTCAGAATAAATGTGAATAGTAATGAAATATTTTGAGAGAAAATGTTGAATAAAAATATTAAAAAAAATTTTAAAATATAATTTTTTTATATCAAAGCCGACACGTACCCTTTTATGTACAATATGATTTAGATGATCATGTTTCGTTAAATGGTTCCCTAATATTAGACGTTGGTCATTATTAATTCTAGATCGATCGATCGATCTAGTCGTGCATGGTAATATTAATAGTCGGTTGAAACTTGGAAGACTCGAAATGAGCTGTGAAAGTACAAAGTCCATATAAATATGGTACTTCCAACCTAACATATCCGAGCAAACCTAAACACGAAATGCAGAGACAAACCATATATATATGCATGCATGCCTGGACCAATTAGATGCTTAATCAGACTCATGAATTAAGTCGTTGCAGTCGGCCTCATGCAAGCTAGCTAGCCATCTTTCTATCTCTATTTATCCCACACCAAACAAAAACTAGATCGAATTATTACAAAGACTAGTTCGAATTATTAGAACAACTGCAAAGACTAGATCATCGAAGAACAACTGTTATTACAAAGACTAGAAGAACAACACGTAAATCTTTTCTGTTTTCTTTTGTTTTTGAATAGAACACGTAATCTTAAGCTAATTACTTAATCAGTCTTTCCTTTTCATGTACAACTACTCTTTTGATTTTTGTGTGTGATCCTTTTAGAACAAAATTTATCTCTCCATGCACTCGTGATCCTTCTCTCTCATTAATATTGCATTCTTGCATCATTGCTACTCCAACAAGTTAAATATTTAACTCTACAAATAAAATTTGCCTAATTAATTATTGCATTAAGGTAAAAGCATGCATATCAGCCGGGAAATACGTAACAATACGAGATAAAATAGGAGTCCATCATTCATTTTGAAGTGCTTGACAAGTAGCATGCCAAGCATGAATGTATATTGGTTTAGGGTTCCTCTTTGCTTCTAGAGAGTCTTCTTGACAAATACCTATCAACTACTTCACCGCGAGAGTTTGAAAAACTTGTTGCGAAAATAATTTTCTTTTCAAAACTTTATCGCCCACCATAGAAGATAATCAAACACATGATATCCTACGACGGTGTCTATATGACGTAATTTGATCATAGTAAAATCTAATTGCGCTATGTTTGGATAAACGAGTACGCAAGCTTAGTTTATTGTTTTGGTTATATAACAAGATCATGACTCTAGCTACCATGATACATCAATGTCATGTTCAAGGACAAATTCTATGTCAACAACATTTAAAAACCCCATATAATAAGAAAAAAATATATTTCGTTTTGTCGCAACTGACGACTATAAGGAAACAACGAACGATATAAGTTTCATGGCACTTTCCAATGGAAATGTATGGATCCATGACTCTATGTGGTATATGGATTTTCATCATAGATTAAGTGAAAAACTTCAATTTGTCCTTTCCATTCTATATATGAGTCTTCATGCTTACATGTTATTTTCATAAGGGAATTAATTAGAGATGATCAAACATGTATCCTACGACTGGTTCCATGAAGCGATTTTTTTTTTCCTAACCTAAAAGGAAAGGCGGGGGCGACCAGAATAGCAACCCTCCATGAGCGTGATTATAGGAGTCTCTCCTCACTGTAAAATATCCAATTTGAGCCATAATTACTGCTTCAAGAGCGAACTCATCACCACAACACCCCCAAAATATCCAACTGGTTTAAACCTCATTTCATAGCCCAAAGATCAAACTTTACTACCACAAACGATCTGATTATAATAAAACGTTTATTCAGTGTTTAGACAAATTAACTAGCACTAAATTAAGTTTGTTAATTAGTTTGTTATATTTTTGTTATATAACAAAATGATCATCGCTACCGTGGTATCATGTTATGTTCAAGAAAAATACTCTATGTCACCAACATTTTTCATTTTAGAAAAAAAAAAAAAATAGTTTCCCCTTTCACGGCCTGTGTATAAGAAGTGCAATATATGGTACTAGGCGTGGAGTACTTACATGTTGAATGGTAACAGCATGTAGCTAGCCCTTAAAAATCCTAATTATACACATGCACATACTATGTAGTACTGATCGATCAGTAGAGATTTCGATCTTTATAAGCTTGAATATATTTGATCTAACAGTGCCTAATAATTATTTAGTTTTAAACGTGTATATAATATATATATATATATATATATATATCATCATGATTTAATGATTTCCTCGAGATTGAAGACAAACTGAGCATTTTTGTTTTCAAACATGCATGCATGCATGCAAACATACCACTTTTGATGGTCTATATGTACAGTACTGTGAGTTATAATATTTAGTCCTATGAATCCTAATTATTGGGAACCGAGATGAGGTTCTATATATATATATATATATATATATATTTATATTATATAGATGTGCCTTACCCACATAAATCCTTTAAGTAAATATTAAGGAGATGATAATGATTAATAATGGGATATATAGATGCAAGACTCCACTTTAATCCGTTACGTGAATATTGCGACTTGTATTTATTTCATAATTAATGATAATATTAATTAATATTGCGACTTGTATTTATTTCAGTACTCTCATGAATTGAGAAAGTGCAGCAAATCTCACTCCCCATAATGTATAGTTGCGTACTTTTTCATTATATACGACATTGGATTATTAATTAATTCTCCTCATGTGCTGGTTGATAATTATAAGTAATTAACATACAAGCTGTATGCTCGATCGTCACTACTTATATCATCTAATTCATAGTACTCTGAATCAGGTTGCATGCAATATTAGTACTGCATGCGCAGCTTGTCTATAAAGACTTTGGGGGGTCGGCGGGCGGGGGGGAGGTTCCTGTGAGCACCAGTAAGTGTGATAGAGACCCTTTCAAAATATATATGACATTTGAAGTGTTCAATAAGTAAACGAAAGATTAATGTGGCCGATGGCTACTACTGGCAACTACATTTGTTTATAATTTTGGCACACCTAGGGTTCAATAATTCGTTTCCAAACCTCTCAATCTTTCCAAAATCATAACTAACCTACTTCCAGGAAAATCAACAATATCCAAAAGACTACATGAATAATGGTGTAATTTTCCGACAAATTATTTACTTAAAGAATACGTAAAGTGACCCATATGCACCTGGAGACAAGATTAGTTATTTAGCATACTGTGTTACTCTAAGAAAAATAAGAACTCTTTTTTAATTTGTTTTCTTACCGATTGATAAAAATGAAAATATATTGCTTAATTTTACCTGATCGGCCCAGTACGAGTGCTGATATGATCATGACTAGTTTAATTATTAAAACAACACACGTACGTGTATACGTCACACTTTCCTTGATTAATGCTAGCTAGCTGAAGGTGCTGATCAAATTCAAAAATACGCACATGCTTACGAAGAAAACACTGAACCCCGGCCCAATTAGCTAGAGGGAGAAAATTAACTGGAGAGTATGGTGGTTTATAGTTTGTACGTACTGCCTGCTCTCTGCATGGATGCGTCATCGAGAAGTACTGAGTAAATGCAGTGGGTTATTCTAGCTAGCTAGCTAGCTCGCTCCAGTCCCCAATCATTGAATCTGTGTCTCACAAGTTTTTTCATAGAACACCTAACTTATAAAAGCATTTATAATATATATATATATACCAGAAGTTGCAGTTTTGAACAGCTAGCAGCTTAAAGATACATGATCAATTCTAGCAGCTGGTCGGTTAATTATTTCCAGGTTTCTCAATTCTCAAAGAAAGCTTTGTTTGGTTATTCGTGTGGTACAAATTGATCGATCAGGCTTATATATGCATTTATTATATTCGCTTGTACGTGTCATGTTTATAATGTACATCGTATCGCTCACACTTAACACAGGGATTGTTTAGGGTTTGGAGCTACAAGCCGTCGATCAGAAAGTTTTAACGACTTTTTAGAGCATGATCATTGAGTACTATATATACCTTTAGCTAGAGACCCGCATGCACGGTACTGTGTAAAGTATAAAAAGGTGTGACGTTTCCAGCATCATTCGTACCTCTGCAGAAATTGGGCCATCAAGAATTAGAAGGACGCCATGCATCAACAGGGCGGCGTTCTATATACATTACATGATAATTGATATTGTTACCAACCCTTTCTATGACCATGAGAGTGGACGGGTCTTGAGATTGGCTTCGACTTCCTATTGGTGGAATTTAAGCACCTTGATTACGGTAAAAAAAGATATATAAGATCGGATTAAAAAAACTGTCAAACACGAAACCTTTGCCAAGAAGAAGAAAGGTGATCAAGGGAATAGGAGGGAAGAAACAATAAAAGAAAGGAAGGTCAAGCAGACCCAACCACCCGACCGGCTTATCGATCGGTTCAACATTATGATCAATGAAGGTAACGAATGATGATATGGAACTTGACACGTCCCCCGTCGTATCTTGATTATACTCATCATGATTCACCTCATGAGCTATCATATACCATCTCTATACCCAATATATATATATATATATATGAGACTAAGTGTAAGGTTACTGCAAATGTCATGGCCCATGTGGCAAATATTGAGTGTCCTAAGTTCATCTCATGCGACAAATATTTAAGCAAACTCAAGTTACATAGATATGTTTTATATTCCAAAAAAATATAATTGAGGTCGCAATTGAAGATATTTGAAATCATTATAAACCTACTGAATGAGTGCATTTTGTCATATTCATTCACATTTTTCATAGAATCACCCACGTACCCAATTTTATAATCAGGCTTAGTGGCCGTGCTTTAAGATATTTCTAGGTATTGTACGTATCACAATATATATACTTATAAGTACTTGAGAAATACGTACGGATGATAATATAGCACATACGCGCGCGGTCAAGTTAGTTTTTCCTATTTTTAAGGTCAATTATTGCGTTTTGATTTCCAAAAGGAAAGGTCAAAAACTAAAGCAACCTCACACGACAGATTTACATTGGAGAAAAGATATAATAACAACGTAAATGGTTTTTGTTTATTTTTGTCTATTCCCGATAATATTGTTTAACTACTTTATAACTTTTTCCATTGTTTCCTAAACTTCTGCTTAATTCTTCGTTTGTTTCTGAAGGGTTTGAACCCAGACAGTTTGAGAACGTGTATAAAAGGTTATTCAAAAAGTGATAAGATTCATATAAAAGCCGTCACTACAGTGGGTCAAGATATGAGAAAATAGATGATATTTTATTTGGGTATAGATATATATAATTAATTGGAGATGATCACCACGGTCCACATACGATACAAAGTGCCAAATTAATATTGCTTAATTAATTCTTAACTAGATAGCGGGCAGTACTACTGTCAGAAAAACATGTGGTCGATCAGTACTGGTCAAACCTTTGTATGCACAACATGATCATCCTCTGCTTAATTCTAGCGTGGGTGTGCTTGTAAATTTGTAAGAAGAGGCATGATTTCCCTTGCGAATTTGGCCTTTACATAACTTTCAAGTTTGTATATATATATGCATGCATGCAGGCCGGCTCAATGGTAAGTCTATTTAGGTCATTGTCTAAAGCATCCATCCTATGTAAGGTTTCTAAAATTAAAAATGAGGTGTTATTTTTTAATTATTTTTTTAAAAAAATAAAAACCATTTCATTACATAAAATTTCAAATAACTTTTATATTTTTCAAAGTGTGCGATCGAGAGTACCCCATAATACTAAATTTAATACAATAAATTATTTATATTTTAAATAATTTTTTAATATCTTGTTAAATTGAGGTACAAAAAAATTTTTATTTAAAGATTTTAAATGAAATCTCATTTTATTTAAAATTTTGAAAATATTTCATATAATAATTTATATTCTATTATATTATAATTACAAATGACTAACTTAAATTTTATTAGGGCCTCAATTTATATTAATCCGCCCCTGCATACATGTCACTGTAGTACTCGTAAGCTATTCATGTACAATCATCACGCATGGGTAAAAGAAGAACACTACAACGTCATGAATAAAATAAAAATAAAAATAAAAACGCTTGCGAGATCAGATTAAGAACTAATTGATCCAGCTTTTTCCACACAATCCAAAATGTGGCCGCTAGCAAGCTATTTGATTTAAACAGTCATGAAAATTAACATGCATATATATATATATATACACGATTGAGTTAAATTAAGGAGCCAAAACATGAGAACATAGGGGAATGGAATCCAGGAGACTGGTCAGGGGAAGATGAAGCCGCATCCCATTTAATAAACAGTACGTATAATATTCCCAGTGGTTTCCTGTCCAGGGAACCCATCCCCATCCCTCTCCTATATTATGTATTTTCCATTCTTGTCCGTGCATGATTCCCAAATATTCTCGCCATTTCATCAATGCTGCAGGCTCCGCAATTAGCTAGCGGTACTGTCCGTGGGACTTGATGATGTGGCGTGCATCCATTGGTAAGAAGGATATTCATGATATTCAGAAAGTTGAAGAGGCCAAGCCAGTACTATCAAGTGGCGTGGTGACCTAAATTAATTTGGGCGGGTGATCTGAATGTGAACGGGGTTTTGGACGCATGCCGCTATATAGCTGGCTGCAGGGCGTTGGTGTATGGGACTTTGTCTCAATTTGCGAGTCCATGATTGTTTCAAATTAATTCTTATTAATTTTATATTACAGACATATATAATATCTTAACCTAAATAAGATCATGACGGGGCCAGTACGTACCTTGTGTGAGAAGACCCATAGTAGGTGAGAGCTTGACAAGTACAGCCCTCCCCGGCCCATTGTTTATTATCACAACCCCTTTAGCTTAAAGCCTTAAATTCCCAATTTCTTGTGCATGGTGATCATGAGTACTTATAAGCAGCTCCCAAGACTCTAGCACCAGATTTCATTATCTAGCTAGTATCCCTTAAGCTACCGCGATATATACCTTTTTTGGTTGATCATAAATGATATGACAGACATCAAAACCTAACTGAAGAATTCGTCATAATTCTCTCCATGCAAGTAAGTTACCTTTTAGCTCCTATAAGTTTTACTTAATTCCTATGTCACCGAGGAAGAAATTCCGTGCTCCTCTAGGGTTTTCTGTTAAGTAGGGTATCGAGAAAAGTAGAAGAGAGCCTTCTTATTCAATTTCATATATATCGTTCTTTAAGCTGGATGCATGCCCTAGAGACTCATAATTCAAGCACTTCTTTTCATGTCACTCTTTCTTTGCTACAGAAACAAAGCAGTAGTCAGAAGGGGAAGGAACAAGGCAAGAAGGAGATCATCAAAGACAATATGGCAGGATCAGATCTTGCAAAGGAAGAAAAGCTGCCACCAGGGTTCCGATTCCATCCCTCAGATGAAGAGCTAATCACTTATTATCTCATAAACAAGATATCGGATGCTAATTTTACAGGGCGGGCAATCGGAGATGTTGATCTCAACAAATGCGAACCATGGGAACTTCCAGGTAGTAGTAAAGCTGAAACCTTGCTGTCTAATGTTAGTAGTACTCATGATGATCATGTAGTTAGCCAGTTTTACACATGCGCTGAAAAAAAAAAATTATGTGCTTTATATTTAACCAGGTTTTTGACCAATACTTCTTCCCGGCCAGAAAATATGAGGACTTCGCATGCAATTAGTGGGATTCTTATTAATATTCGTTCATCAATATAATTTAGGGTTCCCCACGTGCTCCCTTGGGGGAGAATAAATGACGAATACATCGTTAATCATTAGTATTTTATTAATATTAAATCTCATAATATAAGGAAAACGTTGTCTTCGTTTCTTGTGATAAGGATAACATGCAAAGTTTTGTTTAATTCTGAACAAACAGCTGAATAAAATTCTTGTCTAATTTGACGGAATTCCTTTTCTTATTTCTCTCAACTTCTTCTGCATGCCGGCCTACTATAGGGAAGGCCAAAATGGGAGAAAAAGAATGGTATTTCTTCAGCCTGCGGGATAGGAAATACCCAACCGGTGTGAGAACAAATCGAGCAACAAATACAGGTTACTGGAAGACCACGGGGAAAGACAAGGAGATCTTCAACGGCGAAACGTCAGAGTTGGTTGGGATGAAGAAGACATTGGTTTTCTATAGGGGGAGAGCTCCCAGAGGAGAGAAAACCAACTGGGTCATGCACGAATATCGCATCCACTCAAAATCTGCCTTTAGAAATACCAAGGTACGTATGACGCAATCAACATATATATATCACTCAAAAATCAACGTAGAATGTTATAATTCTTGATTATCTTAATTCCCCTATCTACTAGCTTTACGAATGCACGCACAAAAATTAGGTGAATTATATATATATACACGTACGTAGAACGCACATTTGTTCTTCAACAGAGCATCATCATGTATATATAGATCATACGTACAAGCGATATATATTGGCCGGCCAGCAGTTATACTAACTTTTAGATTTTAAAAAAGAAAACAAGTTACAAGACCATCGAGCTAGTGTACTCAATTTATAAAACTTTTTGTAAGAAAACTTGTAGCATCTTAAATATTTAGCATTTTTCATACTTCAAGTTCAAACGATCGACATGATGAAGCTGTTTTGTCCCATGAGCACGTAATAGCTAGGAGTTGCATGCAAAGACATATATATAGTACTCCGAGCATGAAATGTCAAAGCTAAATAGTGCATGCAATTTATAAGTCTATAAAGTAGTTAGTGTGTGTGTGTGTGTATAGGCGCCGCACGTGAACGTATAGATAAAATACATGCATATGGTACTGGTGAAACCTGAAAACTCGAGATTTTTTAGCCCGAAAATTAAAGTACAAATAAGTGCACGGAAACGTAGGGTGTTGGTGGGAGGGGGGGCGGGGGGGGGGGGGGGATAAATTTTTTTGATAATTAAGTTACAAACGTATGTCCTCTCCCTTGTTGATCTTGTAAAGCACGAGATCATCAGCCTATTGACAGAAAAACAAACAAAAAATTAAGCTGCGTCTTATGAAAAATCTAGATAAATGAACGTGTAAGTATAGAAAAAATGCGTACATGTCTCCAAATATTATAGCTTATTGCCTGTGGAAGTACTAGGCCTAGTTCATGAAACTTTGTTGCATACGTACAGCAGGATGAATGGGTGGTTTGCCGAGTCTTCCAGAAGAGCGCAGGTACAAAAAAATTCCCTTCGAACCAGTCAAGAGCTGTGCTGAATCCCTACAACCTCGAAATAGGTCCCAGTGCCGTGCCAGCACCGCAAATGATGCAGCTGGGAGATCCTGCGGGACAGTTCCATTATGGAAGGAATTACGTGAGCAGTGCAGAACTAGCGGAGCTCACGCGGGTTTTCAGAGGCGGCGGATCAACTAGTCATGTCAACCAGCTGCCAATGCAACCCCAGTTAAACTATCCGCTTGGTGCTGGAGGATGCTTCACAATATCAGGTTTAAATTTGAATCTTGGAGGTGGAGCAGGAACGTCTCAACCAGTTTTCCGGCCCATGCCCCCAGCACCAGCACCAGCATCTCTCGCAATGAATCATCATCATCAACATGATGTGTCTTCCTCCATGATGACTAGTAATCCTCTTGCTGCTGAGACTTCAGGCTATGGCACGGAAATGAATCATGGAAACCCGCCCAGCAACAGATATATGGGCATGGATCATTGCCTGGATCTAGATACCTACTGGCCTCCCTATTAATGGGGGAGGGGGAAACAGGGAACAGAATGCGGGATCAGCTAGCAATTTAGTCTAGTTTTATTATTATCAATTTAGCAAGAAAAGACAAGGTGCGGCAATCGTACGTACGTATTACTCTTACGATATGTTTCTGCATGTTTAAGTACTTGCTTTCGAAAGGAATTAAATTGTGGACCTGAAGGAGGAATTACGATCGTGGTTTCATAGTTATGTGTAAGGGAACAAACAGTACCTTCAAGATGTTAAATGGGCCAACACAGATTCGTACTTTTTCCCCTCTTTTATATTATGGTATTGGAGCATACGAAGCCGTTTCGCTTGATGAATGCTATTCTCGACCCGGCCTAGATGATACGTATGCCCTTAAACCTATAAAGTCCCAAGAATTGGGTCGTGCCGGCCACTGCGCAGAATAGAAGTAAAAAATTAGCCATATTCATTTCTCCCAGTGTTTGGGCAAGCTATTTGGCCGTTAACATGCATGCATGATCTTTGAGACTTATCAAACCTGGACAAGCTACACTTCCTCGCTTCCTTTAGGTCTTAATTCTGATAAATCAATATCCTTTTATTGTTGAGTCAAACTTTGGATAAAGATGTACGTACCTATAGGATTATTTCGATATTTGATTGTTATCGGATATCTTTGCCCACGAAATAATCCAAAAACACAAACTGAACATGAATCACCGGATGCCACCCCATTCGTCCGCATCTCGAAGCTACCAAAAAACTGTTGTGTAAAAACGATAACAGTAAAATAAAAGTAAACACGAAAGAGAAAATTAAGCAATTATATATGATATAAAGATTTATGTGATTCAACAAATTGCTTACATTCTCGAAAGTTGTAGAGGATTTTTATTACTTAAGAAATCACAATACAATGGTCGGATAATTACTATTTTTACTGTACAACCATATGTCACAAAATAACATATATATAGTCAAACGGTGGAAAAAACTTAAAACCAGTGTATTAGCGATGTTCGCTCAAGCAGCGTGTCAAGCACACGTCGAGCGAATCTTCTTCCGCAATTGCTCGAGCTCACTATCGAGTTGTCTTATAGCCTCAAGCGGCTAATGACTCCGCTCGAGCAAAGTGGACCAGATTTCACAGTACTCAACAATTCTCCCACTTGGAGACTGGTACACTCACTGTATCACCCTCTTCCTCAAACATGATATCCTCCACTTCTGCAACTCATTGCCCCTGTCTTCATGCTAGAAGACCAACTAAAGTTTCTCAAATGTAACAGTACCATTTGTTAACATATCAGCAGGGTTCTTGCTTCCACAAATATTCTCAAGTAACAACTATACATCATCTAACAATGATCATATAAAGTGATACCTCATTTGAATGTGCTTGGTTTTGGAATGAAATGCTGGATTTTTGGCAAGGAATATGGCACTCTGACTACCACTGTAGAGAGTGCATTTCTGATTCTTTTTACCCAATTCCTCGAAGAAGTCTTGTAGCCATATCATCTCCTTTGCAGCCTCTGACACTGCAATGTACTCAGCTTCTGTAGTAGATAAAGAAACTGTTTTCTGTAAATTAGAATCTCATGACACTACAGTACCACCAATAGTATAAACAAAGACTATGGTACTCTTTCTGCTATCTATATCTCTAGTTAAATCAACATCGACATAGCCTTGCACCTCTAAGCTCTCTCCTGAAGAACACAGGCACGTTTTTTAGGAGCCTTTTAGGTACCTCAGAATTCATTTCACTGCTTCCTAATGTTATTTTCCCAGATTACTTATGTATCTACTCACAACTCCCACTACATGGGCAATATCTAGTATTGTGCAAACCATAGCATACATAAGTGAACCAATAACTAAGGTATAAGGAACCTTACAATGTAATCTTGTTCCTTTTTTGACTTAGGTGACTGATTCTTGTTGAGTCTAAAGTGACTACCCAAGGGTATGCCAACTGGTTTGGCCTTGTCTATGAAGAAAGGTTGTCTTCACATCTAACTGCTCAAGAAATAAATCTTCAATAGCAACCATAAACAATACCATCCTGATGGTTGTGATCTTTACCACAGGAGAAAAGATTTCAGAGTAATCAATACATTACTTCTGCTGAAAGCCTTTTACAACAATTCTGGCCTTGTACCTTTTACTGCCATCATACTCAATTTTCACCCAGTACACACATTTATTGTGTAATGCCTTCTTCCCTGATTGAAGTTCTGTTAACTCTCATGCCTGATTCCCTAACAAGGAATCCATCTCATCTTTCATGACCAGCTCTCACTTGTTAAAATTTTCATCTTGCAAGGTTTTTTCGTAACTCTACAGTTCTCCATCATCTGTCAATAGAATATAATTCAAAGTAAGTGAGAAACGCTGTGGAGGACATATAGTCTTAACTGATCTATGAACTGTAGCTGCAGGAGTGGACGACTCTGAAATTGACTGTGGAATAATAGGAATGGGTGCACTGGACCCACTCTCCTCATCACTCACATCTCTGCACTGCACTGTGACCTCTGGTAGGTCATCCAATCTTACGAACTCGGACTCCTGAGGAGCTACTTCAGAAACTGTACTAGACTTGTCATTGTACACAATCTTCTCATTCAAAATCATATTCCTGTTTCTTATGATCTTCTAACCTTGATTATCCCAGCAACGATAGCCAAATGCCTCGTCTCCATAGCCAATAAAATAACATTTCTTTGACTTAGCCTCAAGTTTACTACGAGCATCAGAATCAATAAGAACATAAGAAAGACAGCCAAAAGTTTTAAAGTGAGAAAATTTGACATCTTTCCCGCTCCAAATCTCCTCAGGCAATCCACAATACAATGGAATTAATGGCCCTCTATTTATCAAGTAGGCGATGGTGCTAACCACGTCTACCCGGAAAGTAGGTGGTAATCCAGTGTGTAGCCTCATGTTTCTAGAATGCTCATTTATGATTCTGTTCATGCGTTTAGCAACTCCATTTTATTGTGGTGTCCCAGGAATGATCTTCTCCATTCTGATATCCAGAACTGCACAATACTCTTTGAACCCACCATCAATATACTCACCACCATTATCAGACTTCAAACATTTTAGTTTCAAGCATGTCTCTGTCTCAACCATAGCCTTCCAAATTTTGAACACATTGAATACATCAGATTTATGATTCAAAAAATAGACTTATACCTTCCTGCTATGATTATCAATGAACATGACATAGTAACGAGAACCTCCAAGAGATGCCACTGGGGAAGGTCTCTACACATCTGTGTGCATAAGATCCAGTTTTCCTGTCTTAAGCGTTCTGCTACTTTTTGAGAAGCTAACCTTCTTTTGTTTCCCCATAATGCAACTCTCACACATATCGAAATCAACTAACTTCAGTTCTGGTAGCTTGTCTCTGGACAGAAGTTCTTTCATACCCTTCTGACTCATATGACCAAGCCTGCAATACCACAAATCTGATGTGTTCTCTGTAACAGTAGTAGTAATAGTATTAATCAAACCAGTAGTCATATAGAAAGTACCAGTTTTCTTATCCCGAGCCAGTACTAATGCCTCTTTAGTAACCTTCTAAATGCTATCTGAGAACACTACTGAATGACCACATTCATCGAGCTGCTCAACATAAATGAGATTCTTCTTTAACTCAAGAATGTGTCTTGACCTTTCGCAAGGTCCATTTGTTCTTGTTAGAGAGTGCAATGTCCATGTCTCACATCTCCACTACGTTCAAAACCTCTCCATCAGCCATATATACATTCTCAAAATCACCTGCAACATAGTTCTGCATTAGCTCTTGATGAGAAAATGTATGGAAGGAAGCCCCTGAATCTAGAATCCAGTCATTAACTGAACTATGAACTACAAGCAATAGTCCATCATATATTTCTTCATTTACCATATTAGCACTATTATTCTCGGTCTTTTTAAGATTTTTGCAGTTCTTCTTTACGTGGCCAGCTTTGCCACAATTCCAGCAAGTTGCCTGCTGACCAGACCTTGACTTGCTCTTACTCCTGTGCTTTGATTTTGATCTTCCACTATTTGAGTTCTTGTCTTATGATCTCCCTCGAGAATCAACATTTAATACTGAACTCGAACCCTAGATCTCGCCTGAATCTTTCCTGCGCACCTCCTCAGCCAAAATCAAATTACAAATATCATCATATTTCAATTTTGATTTACTGGCAGAATTACTGACAGCCATTCTCATGGCTTCCCAGCTATTTGGCAGTGAGGTCAATAATATCAGTACACGTATCTTATGCAACAGACATACCATCTAACATCTTCAAATTGAATAACTTTTTATCAAATTTACATTGTTATTCGCTGACAGCTTTTCATACATACCTGACAAAACCGCCATGAGATCCGCAGTCGTCTTCTCCTTGATGACGTTGTATGCAATGGATCTCGATAGGGTTAGCCGAATAACCCCTAGAACCTGTCGATCCAACAGGTTCCAATCAACCTCCTTCATTTTTTTTGGTCACTTTTCTAATAGTGGAGATGAGGTTTCTTCCCATAGAGGTAATCCTCTATCTGCATCCTCCAGTATCTAAAATCTGTCCCATCAAATTTCTCGATTCTCGATAACTTTACTTCGTCTCCAGCCATCGTTTTCCCTCAGACCCAAACCTGAGCTCTTGATACTAACTGTTGTGTAAAAACTATGACAATAAAGTAAAAGTAAACAAGAAAGAGAAAAGCAATCACACACGATACAAATATTTATGTAGTTCGGCAAATTGCTTAGGTCCACGGGAGCTGCAGAGGATTTTTATTACTTGAGGAACTACAATACAATAGTGGAACGATTACTGTTTTCACTGTATGACCATATGTCACAAAATAACATATATATAGTCAAACGGCAGAAAAATCCTAAAACTAGTGTATAGCGATGTTCACTCAAGCGGCATGTCAAAGCGCACGCGCGTCGAGCGAACTTGTCACAACCCCAAGGAGATTTTCCCGGGACCACACATCGATACGACTCATGGAGGGTCAGGATAGTCACATGACTAGCCTGCTTGCATGTCTTGGCTCAAACCATGACATGCAGCGGGCGACCGTGGAGGCTATTGACCAATCGCAAACAATGTGTGCAGGTTTACTCGTGCCCTTGAGCGTGCATCTGCACGCATTCATGTGTACCCCCTCACTGCTTAGCTAGGCTAGTGGCGTGCCCCTATAGACACTCCATCCAGCGCATGGCACCAACCCGTGACTTGCAGGCAATGCTAGTGGCGTACCCCCATAGGTACGCCATCCAACGCACGGCTCCAGGTCGTGCCTTGCAGCCCCATAGCCCAAACTATCAGCTTGGGTCATGCATGCTCATCACCCAGGCCACAGTCCGGGCCATGCAGGACCACCGCCCAAGTCACTTGACTGGGCACCACAGCAGCAGCACGACATCACCCTGTGCCCACCATCAAGCCTAGGCTTGGCATCATGCCATGCTCATCATTAGTAAGCCATGCACAGCGTCATGCCGTGCCCACCACCAAACCAACGAGTAACCCTATGCCACGCCATGCAACGAGCTGCGGACCAGACCATGGCTAGCCTAACCGTGGACCATGCACCACCTTAGCCCACCATGGGCCATGCATGCCACGTCCACCATGACTAAATTATCATTTTTATTATTTTTTATTTATTTTATTAAAAGACTTGAATAATTATTATTTCATTTGTTTATTTGTTTTATTTTGCCTAGGGACATTTTGGGGGGTTTCCACTTTGTAAACTCTATAAATAGGACCCTTAGACATTTCATTAGGATCTTTTGGCATTTTGATTATTGAGTGGCCGGCCATAGAGGCTTGGAATTGTGATTTTCAATGCACATGCACTCGGGCTCTTTTAGAGTGCAATTCTTGAATCCCCAAGGAGAGGATCTTCATCGTGCAATTCGTGAATCGGTATTGGTTCATTCTATCTTTAATATATTGAGGTTTCCTTTCAATTTCTTGTGCAATTCGTGAATCAAGAGTTGTTCGGTTCCTTGTTATTTTCATTTTCTCTATTTGGTGTTCTTGTGGATTTTGTTGATTGAATTGGAGTGTGGAGGCCGAATCTCCCATTGGGGAATTTGGATTTGTGGTATTTTGTGCTAGATGTATTGCTTGCATGTGTTCTTGTGAATTTTGTTGATTGAATTGGAGTGTGGAGGCCGAATCTCCCATTGAGGAATTCGGATTTGTGGTGTTTTGTGCTAGATCTATTGCTTGCATGTGATCCCTCACATGTGCATGAGATCTCATCAAGATTATTTGAAGAATCCCACCTCCCACGTATCAATTTCGGCCAACCCTTCCCTTGCCTTTTCCATCCCCTTCAATTGCCTCAAATCACAAAACACTAGCCTTCCATCAAGCCATACACGCCCCCCATCAATTCCCATAGTTAAGAAAATACTGAAAAACCGTAGATCTACATTGAGAGATTCGGCCATAGCCTCCTTGGCTTGGCCGAAACCCTAAATCCTATAAACTCTCACTTCCAATTCTCTCTCCATCATTTGATCGGTCAATTTCCTTGATTGGCTCACTCAAATATCATCTTCCCACCAAAACACATCTCCCATAGCCATCCCACTCATTTTCGGCCAACCCTAGCCTTCCTAAATCTCTAGATCTCAAATCTTATTTTTTAGAAATTTCACAATCCTTAACTTTTAGGATCTCACAAGCCACCTTTGCCCTAGCCAACACTTCCCCTAGCCTTGGCCGAACCCCTCATCAAAACTAGCCTCACTCACTCACTTCTAAACCCTAGCCAAGATCACCCTCTATCCAACCATAGCACACAAGTGGCGCCCAGCACACCAAGGGTCACTAGCCGTGCACCATCATCACCCAAACCTTGATCACCTAGCCCAAACACCCTCAATACTTTCCACCATTGAACCCTAGCCTCACTTCACCCAAGCTCTCATTGGGTTACACGTGATCTACACCAAGCAAAGGAGTCATATAGGTCACTAGAGGAGCAACAAGGCGAGGATCAGACCTTTAATATTTGGAGGCTTGACCGAGGTCTCCAACAGAACCTTCTTCCACAATTGCTCGAGCTCACTGTCGAACTATCTTCAAGCAGACCTCTCTGACTTACCTCTGCTCGAGCAAAATGGACCAAACTCCACAACACTCAACAAAAACATATACTTTCACTCACCACCAAATCCCAAATAAACCGCAGCCTCCAAAAAATCTCACAGAGCCTAAATTCTCCACAAAATGGGAAGGCTCACGGCCAGCACAAAACAGGCCAACCTTTAATTTGATGGTCAATCCGCAAACCGCAGTACTGAATACCCTCTATAGCACTCTGAGTGCTCCGGCGTGATTACACTTTGCATGACCCAATTCGTCGATGTGTGAGCGATGGGATTGTGGGGACAGCCGGTGCAAGAGGTACAGCTCAAGAAGTTAGGACGACAAAGAAAGTCTTTCTATTTAAACCGTTTTATTAAGATTCTTTGTTATTTCTACATGAACATGGCCAGTAAAGATCATCTTGAGGAGCAGTCCTAGGTAGCGGGTCCCACTAATAGAGCAAGAATAGTTTCTTTTATAATATTTTTTAGATGGAATCTATTTTTTTTATTATATATAAAACTTCTATTTAAATCTTATACAATATTTCTAAAACAAAAAAACATATAAAATACACCTTGTACAATGACCACTTCATATATCTATTATTATTTATTCCAGTACTCGATGTCTTCAAGTTCGTGATCGGACAAGAACTTGAAAACGTGTGAACTTGAAGGGACAGTTTCTTCAATTTCTATCTAAACTCGAAGGGACATTAATCCATTTTCCAACCTATATAACCTACATAATCCGAAGCTGCATAATTTGATGTGACACAGCGTGTGTCTCAAGCACCGCATCTCCCAAGTGTGAATACTTCATTCCCGTACAAGAAACCCGCGGGGGTTGAATAAAAACCGGAAACAAATATATATATATATATATATATATATATATGAGCACTTCTTAAATTCATATTGGCCCCTTTCGGCCGTCACAATCCAATAATAAGAGTACATAAATAAGTATATTAAGATGGAGAATTGTCGTCGTTAATCAGGCACAGAACTTATAATTCTGACGGACAACATATTGAAGAGGAAGACAATATATCTCGTGAACCCAAAAGAATTGCCAAAAAATATAAAAAGACTACCCCTCTATCAACATCAACAACACTGCCCATGATCATACCTGAACTACCTGTCAAACTATCGTGTGATGAAGTTTCTATAAATTTTCTTCACAAAAAAAAAACAAAAACGAGCAAACCAACGAACAAATGGAGAGAGAGATCTTCAAAAGCATCAGAGGTCACTGACAAGGGCAGGATCTTCAAAACAAAACAAAAGCACACTGACAAGTAGATAGCTAGAAAGCCCATGCCAAGAGTGCACCTCCATCTGCAGTAAAAGGAAATTCGGTATTCAGTCGCATCAATGAACAAACCAACAAATCATACAAAATCAAAGCAAATCGATATGAGACTACCATTAAAATAGCTAAACAAGTAGTGTATGCCAGAGGTGATCACTCTATGCGTTATATCTCCACTTTCAAGTAAGCTCTTTGGACAGCATTTAATCCACTGGCTCTTGATTGCAAAAGCCGTGGGTTTTCGTTTTCAAACTGCTTTCTACATATATATTGTCCGTCATTTCTAATAAAGATTATTATGGTAGCCAATCTTCTATCCTGCTGTAGTTGACATACCCCATCATGGAGAGAGACTAGAATTAGAGATTCACGAAGAGAAATAATAGAAGGTATGGATGTAACAAGATGAGTAACCGTGCATTTAGAGGGGGCAGAGAAATGATAGAAGCTTCGAGGATCACGAGAAGACAATGGATGAGCTTAAAGTTTTCTTTCTTAGAAGCTTGTTCTTACGGGCAGGGGTTCGTTGATTTTAATGGCCTAAATGTCCATAATTTTCTATTTTTCATTAATGTAAACACTAGCTAGGTACTTCTCATGTATACATCACGTGTACTTGGACTATGCCTTCTTTTCTTATGAACAAAACTTCTTGATTACCTAATAAAAACAAGGGGTAACAATCGAGAATGAAAGCATTAAGAGTCACGCAACAATAAAGCAAGGGAAGGGATATGACATCAATGAAGCAGCTCAAGCAGATCAACAGAAAGATATACAAATCAGGTTTTTGAATCTTGGTTCGAGAGTGTATTAAGTAAATCCTCATCTGAATTGGTAAACAACATGAAGGTGATGATAATTAAAACAGTCAGCAAGATATTCTGCTACAACATCAATCATAAAAACGTATGGCTAATAACAGGGAAGGTGAAACCTTTTTTGGATGTATCATCCATACATCAATGTATTTCAATTCCAGGCATATAAAATCCAGGGAACACAAATATATAGAATACTCTTCAAAACAATTAGGATGAAGCATACCTTAAATGGTCCCCTGCCCTGAATATAAAAACCAGTGGATGAACATGTCGTACTCTACTTGTCTGGATGGACCCGTTTAGCCTTACGGCGTGCATGGTTGGTGTGAGCATTTCGAGTAGGTTTCTTCACCTTTTTGCTGCAGAGATCAGGCACATAAAACCATGTTACAAAAATTTTAGAAGTTCAAGAACGAACAAGTAAAAATATGGCTGTCAATGCTTGACAAAGACACAGGTGCAGAATAAAAAAGGAGCTAATTGAGAAACTGACTAGAAAATGGTGGAACCAATTCTGAAGAGTATGATGATGGGTAGGGCCAACAAAGCAGAAGCCTGCACCATTTAGCTCACTAGTAAGTCACATGGTCCATGTCAAGTAATGTGCAGCTAAATAACTAGATTTAACAAAGTAAATAAGAGAAGAAAGTACAGAACCATCACATACCGCAAACCACTCCAACTCTTTAGTAGCAAGAGGTCTTGTCAGTTCATGCCTTTTCAGCATCTCTTGCACAGTCACTTGCATCTTAACAAAGCATGAGAAAATAGAATAACACATTATTACTGAAAACACCATGATATTCCTTCACCACATATTTGAGCACAGGTACCTTACAATTAAAAACGCAAAAATTAGGGGTAAAGATACAACAGTAACTGATATTCAAACCTGATGGTGGTAGGTAGTTGCGGATTTCAGAAACTTCCCATAGGCATAAACTACTTCCTTTGTATAGGGCTTTATCGCCACTCGTACTTTTTCAACATGAGGTTTTGCCACATCTGCAATTTGATCAATATAAGGTTTGCTGAACTTCTTCACGTCCTGTCACCCATAAAGAATTCTTTTCACATTCATGTTACTAGAACAGATAACCAAGGACACTAAAATATTAAATTTACCTGAAAGTAAGGATCAATAAATTTTTGCACTTGGACAAGATGTGGAGTTACTTTGGTCTTTGATGCCTCATAAACTTCACTGGTTTTTTTCCTTAGTGTCTGGACATGTGGCTCAGTGTTCGTTTTTAGTACGACCCACTGTTCCTCTATAGTTGGGATCCATTTCTTCAAGCGACAGAACAAAGAATGAGAAGATTACACACCCGGGTTAGTCATTTCTAACCAGCAAAGAAACTTTAAGCAAGGGAAGAAAAAAGAGGGAAGGAAGGAGAGGGGGGGAGGGCAGTGAGCAGATCATGTAACAAACAGTAACCACTGAACACCATTATTCACTTGTAAGAAACAAAACAAATAACAAAAAGTCAGACAGAGAATTATTGGAACTCCCAAAATACAACACACAGAAGCAGGTTAATGAAAAGATAGCTTACAGTTTTAATTGTTTCCATATGAGGTGCAGCCCACTTTTCGGCTTGTGCTTTTTTCTCTAGGGCCTGGAGCAAATTCGAAACATAAGGGTAGTGGATAAAGAACTATGAGATATATATCATTCAAAACAAGATTAAAACTAGTCACACCAACTCCCAAACAAATTAGTGGAAACATTGGTCAAATACAGTCTGCCACTGGGTAAATATAACCACATAGCAAGAAGGAGGAAAAAATACCTTCTCAATTACCATATCCATAACTGGTTTGCCACGCTCATTCCAATGTGTCTCCATGAAGGACTACAAGAAGATATATTTTCAGCTCTCATGTGAAGTATCCCACTTGTGCAAAACACAATTGCACTAAATTTACCTGACAATGGATTAAATGCACAGCAAGCCAAGGTGGAAACCACGCACCATGAACCTGCCACATTTTTGTCAGTTTTTCCATTGAATTCCATTTTTAACTCCTTTTCTCATCATGGGTATACAAGATATCAGAGAAGACAATAAATGTAACCATGCAACATCTTATATACATTAATGAGCTGCTTGTGATGTCAACTAGAGTCACATAATGTGATACCCCCATATGATAAGATTGAGGGTAGGCGGTGTATAGGATCCCATATTGCTTGGGAAGGAGAAGTTCTTGCTCTTTATAAAGTTCCAATGGGACTCCAATTTTATCGTTGACTAGTCCTTTTAGAGTATGGGCCATGTGGTTTGGGTCTTTCATTGGGGCGTTACACATAATGGCACTCATGGTGCCTAGATGCATAAAGCACGTACACAGACAGACCATATATTCATAACAACAATGGCAACATTCAGAAGCTTTGAACCCTCATTCGTAACTGCAAACAGTAAACTCTGGGCAATGAAGTCCAAAATTAGTTCCAGCAGTGCCATCATGGGGGGTATTCAGATTTTCACGACTAATCATATGTGTGTGACGCACATGCATCCTAGTTTAAATACATTTTACGTTCCATTAAGAACTACAGGCTGCTGATCACTTATGTATCATCTAGCCTCCCTCGAACTCTGGATCAAATCAGAAAAAGTGATTAAAAATCATTTCTAGGCTCAGCAAGAAAGCCTGGCTAAATAAAGGTAATTCTGCCATAATTTCTCCATATCCATTCATCCCATAGCCATTATACTACCACTGTAATTTCAGCTGCCTATGAAATCTCAGTTCAGTGCAGAAATGCTTAATGGACAAGCGAAGGAGTGTAACCATTCATTCTCATCCTTTTTCTCTGTTATTTTCCGATTTGTGTGAACTTGGAACTTCATTTTGTATACGTATTTCAGTTTTGCCCTTTCATCCATTTTCTAATAAATTACAAATATATATATATATATACAATAAAGCAAAATTACATCTATTTTTTAACTATAAAATATAGGACAGCCTTGTTTGTTTAACCAAAACCAAAAATCTCATCTCATCTCATCTCAATTCATCATTACAACTTTTTCAAATCCCAATAAAAAATATAATAAACAATCTAATTTTTTCAAATCCCAATACAAAATTAATATTCAAAAATTATATTATAACAATATTTTATTAATTACTATTCAAAACATCTCATCTCATCTGTGTAACCAAACGGGACCTAAGATCGACTCTCAAAAATTATATCAGGTAGTGTACATGGCAGAATAGTTCCTTGTGAGCAAACAACCAATAGTCTTTTAGCGCGCACTGATACTTCTCATTTCTTTGTCTCTGCAGTTTGACCGACAATGTTGCTGACTTTTTAAAGCAAGGGTTCCTCAGTCATTCGTTAAAATAAATACAAAATTATACAACTATGAGCTAGTAATAGTATGTAAAAATTTGGCATTTCCCAAAATTTCTACCTCAGATATATTTTAACCAGATTCAGCCCAAACCATAGAGGGTAGAGTGTATAGAGAAAATTAATACTTGGAGCAACAAAGTCAAAGGACAGACGTGACAGGTATGCCCTAAAACTTCCCAAGCCCATAATACTAGTAGCCTACAGAGAGAGATACAGAGCATGAAAAACTAAGTCAATTTTACCTCCTTTAACTTTTTAGTTTTTGAAGTGGCCTCAGACTTTGCCTTGATCATTTCTTCCTAAAAAATTCCAAAAAGAAAACCAGCACATTAGATCAATCTTGTAGAATCTGACATAGCATGAGCTCTATCAGCACCATGTTATGTACCTCAGCAACTTTAAGAGCCCGTTCAATTTTACGAATTCTGGTCTTCTGTTCATCATTAATCTTTTGGAGCTGTACAGAGAAGACAAACTTATTAAAAAAATAAAAATAAAAATAAAAAAAGAAGTAAAAAGAAGACAATGCCTGACGTCACTATACCATTCTCATATCACAGTATCAGAGAAAATTTCAAATTGAATGATTATAAGTGCAAAACTGGAATAAAAAAAGGTGACATGATATGTAGTAAAAAAAAAATAGTAACTAAAAATTACAATCAAACAAAAATCCAAGTTCAAGCAGGAACCTTTCAAGGTTGCTTAACTTAAAGTCTGTCCAAGAAGAGACTTACCCCTACCCATGATAAAATTTTAACTTACGGTTCTTGTGTTGTGTTAGGAATCAAGGCAAATGGTATACTTAGGCTATGCTTCTTGTAACTTCTACCTAAAAGATATCCCTCCCTAAAGAGGGCATCACAGGAAGTAGTATCCATGTAAGCATTGTAGTGCACGATAGATGTTTTTGTGTATGCTTATCTCAAAAAATAGATACGTGAAAACACTGGGTCTTAATTTTCTAATATGCTAATCATTTCTGCTTTTGGAGGGTTTAACAAACCATGTCCAACTCCCTAAATGAAAATTTTGTTATGTTGATATTCATTTCAAGCAACAAAAATGAACTCATCTCAAATTGAGCCAAGGAAAGTAAGTGTCAAAACAGAATAGATAAGCAACTCACAGTTTCTAGTTCCAAACTCAAATCATGTACTTTCCTTTCGGCTTCATCTACCCGGGCTTCCAAAGCCTTCTTCTCCTTGTTTAGAGTTTCTAGTTCACTTTTACGTATGTCAGCCTGTGCAGATAATAACAGATTATAAAGAACCAATGTTTATGAGAGAGTAAATTGTTTGCTTGCTGATATCTAACCTGCTTCTTTAACTCATCAACGCGCGCATGAGCCTTACGAACCAACTCCACAGCATCTAAAGTCCCCTTTTTCTGAAATTAATAAGAAAAAAAATGTATATTGAACTCTTGTCAACACAGACCTCATAAAAGTAGGTATTAATGTTTCCTTTTTTTTTTTTTTTGCACATGAAAAAAAAAGGGCGAGATGTAATCCCAAGGAAGGCCACCCTACGAATGTGCCCTTAATTTTTGGGGTAAATTGCTCGTGTAAGAATGATGATACCCAAAAATGTAGTCGACAGTGAGTGCCTTTCTAGTAACTTCTATTTTCATACAAATTACAATAATTAAAATATAAAAATGTCTTATATATTTCAATTCTTACAAAATGAGATTAGTGGTTGTTTTCGGGCAGTGGTTTTGCAGAGTCCAATGCCAATCCTCACCTGGAGGGATGCGATCTCACTCTGCAAGGAAGCAATGCTATCTGACTTCTCTTGAATGATCTTTTCCTTCTCCCCTATGCTATCTTCCTTTGCTTTCAGTTCTTTGGATTTCTTATCAACGTGGGACTCTTCAATGACAAAAAGTGAAAAAACATCAGGCAACACAAAATCCAGTTCAATTTGTCAAAATTTCCTCTCGAGAAAGATGGCGATACTCCTTTTTAGGATTTTTTTTTTTTTATGTTACTAAAAGCGACCCAATTAAGCCTTAATCCCAATAAGCGAGATTCACAGCATGGATCCTTCCATGCCACATCTTGACATCAACGAAAACTTTCAATGGAGAGAACAGAGAATTTTGATATCATCTAGTGACTCTCTCTCTCATATTAATAAATCAAACGAATCAAGACGAATTTTCATCACGCTTTAACGTGTGACGTGGGTTACTGTTCCTTTCACCATTGCTTCTATCATTCAGTTTACTACAATCTTAGTCACTCTCTCAGTGGTTTTACCACTGTTCCATTATGCTCTATTTCGATGCAGAGAAAAAAGGTAAAGAAAACAAAACAAAAACAAAAAATGAACGAACACAGAATTTTGAGAACTAACAAAGAAAAATATGGGACAACCCATAAAGCCAAAGATTACCAGAGCTTCGAGATTAGGTTCTCAAGAAACAAACACAGCATTGGGAATTTATCTCCGTCAAAGCTATAGAATATAGTGCCGCATAAATCAAACGGACCAATGTTTATGGAAGAAATCCCAGACTCTTCGTCAAACTAAGCGATTTCCCCTCAAATTTCGCGTTAAAAAATTATCGAAATAATTTTCACCGAAATTCATGAGGCATACAGCATAAAAACCAACATTCAAATAAGATTTGCATTGTAGAAGGGCCTATTGAGTGACACCATCTACTTTTTTCTTCTTCTCTGCCTGAGTTACCTCCGCATCCAAACAGAAGCAAAGGAAATATAAAGAAAAACTGAAAACGAGCAAAGAAAATAACTGACCAAGGTCTTGGATCTTGAACTTAAGTTGTTCCAGTTCGATCTTCAGAGCGGACGAATAATCAGAACCGTCAGATCCGGCGACTGTAACTGCTTCATCTTCATCGACCGGAACACTTGCCCTAACATGCGCAAGAACTAGAGATAGGAAGATTGACAAAAGCAAGAGCTTCGAAGTCGTCATGGCAATGGCATGCAATCACGGCCAACAAAACTCAGTCGAGAGAGACAGAGAGAGAGAGTTGTTGGGATTTGCTGTTCGGTTCTCGCAAACCATAGGTGATATCGTCGCCAGCAGCATGGTCCAGATATTATTTCGAAAAATTAAAATAAAAATGTCAAGGGATTCGGGCGGTCGATGTTGTGGTGTACAGAGCACGTGTCGTTTTGGACGGTTTCAAGTGTGTGAAATTCTGGTTACGTGGTAGCCTGCTGAGAATGACGGATATTAAATCGGGGTAGGTGCTCTGGACTTGAAAATTTGAAATTGTGGATTAAAACTAGGTTGTTGGGCAATGGGTGGTTGGAAATAAAGAGCGGTCCAAGCTCTATTTAATCCATCTTTTACATAATTCACATAAAATTTCATTTTAAAACATCAGTTGATGCTTGCTCTGTGTGATGGGTAGTAGTATTCCAAATTTAGTTAATATTATAATTAGTAGAGTTTCTTCAAATTATTATATACCTTTATTATTCTCTTCCAAATAGTACGAGGGTTTATCAATTTCAATATTGCCGTTATTCTCAATTCTATTTTAAATTATTAACGGAGAAAATCACGACTCCAATAAAAAAATAAAATTGAGTAGCATTCTTTTTCTTTTTCTTTTTCTTTTTTTTTTTTTTTTTTTTGGTAAAAACAACTCTGCCTCGTTTCAGTCCGGTTAAGTTGGCTTTTATCAACTATAAAGTAAAATCGTGTTAGGAATGGAGTTGACCAAACATGGCCGAAGTTAATATGGTAAAGTGAAATTTAGGTGGAGATATGTCTAACCACTAACCAGCGTCATCAAAATGATCTAACGATAATTTATAATAGAAAAATGTTTAAGTTATGAAAAATATTTAAAAAATTAATATAATTTTATATGATACGTTATATTTATTTTATTATATTTGTATTGTATCAAATTAAGTTAATTTATAAATTTAGTTTTATAAAAAAAATTTATAATTAAAATATTTTTCTTTGTTGTACATGAAACACTTCCTAATTTAGTATGCAAATTGAAAAAATAATATGACAAAATGGATTATCCTGGATCTAATGATTCTATTAAAACTCAAACTCAACGGAACGCATTTGCCCAAAACATTCGATAATTTGGCATTGACGGGGACTCGTACTAGATAGAAATGCATTTCTAATCTAATTTAAAAGCCCCAACGTCGTGCTTATTAGGATGCTTTGACCTAAAAAACTTTTTTTGTTTATTGGATCTGATGCTAAAGACTTTGCTTTTTCGTTCTTTTGATAATGATCACACGTGATATGTGTTTCTCCTATTCTGTTCGTTCCGACATTTTAAAGCTAGGAGAAAGCAGCTTCACTAATCTTATGGTTAGGCATATTTTCTTCGATCAACGACTGCACGCCGTGGGATGTCATCATTCTGACCAATTATATGCTACTTTCCAACATTAGATTCGACATATTAGTGGCATGCACTTCATAAGACGTGACACCGACCAATAAAAACATGCTCCTTCATAAGATTCGATTCTTAATTCAAATTGAAGAACACGTGGTCCAAAATGGATGCCTTTTTTGTTTTTTGTATTATGTAATTTATGTCTATTCAAATATTCCCAAATTTTTTTACTCCCTATACTATTCTCCAAAACTTAAAAGATAGTTGTGTAGTTCCATGGAAGTATCGAACTTTTAAAGAAAATTATTAAATAATCTCAATGTACGAATAATATGATATTGTCAATTTATTATAACATGCCATAATGTTAAAATTGATTATGTAAGCGTTCATTTTCGATAGCATGACCTATTGAGATAGGTTAAAAATACTGCATGTTTTACTCTAAAATTATCTAGTAATTACTCAACTTGTAGGAAATATATATATTATATATTCTTTCTTGATCAATTAAAGGCATGGAAGAGACAATGAGATAATAACCATAATATTGTTCCTGCTACAAAAAATTTAACGTCTTGTTTAATTACACAGTTTAAAAGAGATAAGAATAAATATTTTGTTAAAAGTTAAATAAAATATTATTATAATATAATTTTAATTTATAATTAAAAAAATTAAATTATTTATTATATTTTATATAAAAATTTAAAAAAATTATAATAATTATATAAAATAAGATAGTTTAATTTTATTTAACTGAGTTACAATTAAGATATACATAATTAGAGACAATCGAATGGAAACAGAAGACTTGTGTTTAGCGAACATTTGGGGTTCACATTTGAGTGAGCTTTGGTACCCAAATTCGAGCTAGAATTATGTCATGCAGTTGAAATAATTACGGTTGATAAGTCCAATAATTAATTCAGTGCATTTGTTGCGCCAATGAGCATTAATGTTGTTAGCTGGACGAGCCAACAGAAGTAATGTTCATTCATATATTACGTACCCGCTGTTGGAAAGTCTATACAAGTTTCATATTTTAGTAATATTTTTGGGAAAAAGAAAATTTCAGAGACGACCATAATTTCTATACAGTTTTCTTTTTTTATTTTAATTTTTTGAGCCATTCAATATATATTCAGACACTCTCAATGCTTTAATAAGCGCTATTATCATTACATTTTGAATTTTTCTATTAATCATTTTTACATATATATATATATGATGCGTGATATAAGAATAATAAATATAATTTTTTTTATACTTGACAGGATGAATATGATTATTGTTCTATCACACCGAAAATAAAAATAAAATTATATTGATCATCATCTATACCACACATCAATATATAATTTATTATTTTTATATTTTTATTTAAATATATATATTTATAAATATATATTTAAATAAAAATGCGTGATGTTGGAATAATAAACAGGATTTAAGATAGAAAAAAAATGATGATTGTGTTGCCAAGGAAAGATTTCGGTGGTCCAAGTCAATGCCATTGCGGTCGCAAATTATTGTCTCAATGGGAGACTTTTGAAAACCAACTCAGACCAATCCACTCACGTCTGCTGATCTTCCCGGTCTGAATTGAATTAGAGATTATTTATGATTATTTTTTTTCGAATATTCTTTTATAATTAGCAGAAATATAGACTTGAATATCATAATATTTAATATCGTTTATTCAATTATTCCTACATAATATTAACTTTAATATCAGCAAGTAATTGGTATACAAACAAATAAATTTTCACCCTATCATATATATCGTGTAATTAGAAATTAATATATTATGATTCTGTGAAGACTTAAATAAGAACCCCTTCATTCCTACTTCAAATATACTATATTAATCTCTCCCTTAATCACAATATATATTTGAGGAAGATTTAGGACTAATTGTAATTTCAGTTTCTAGGTTTTTCATGTTTTTACAATTTGAGATTTTAATTTTTAATTTTTTTTAAATTTACTTGTCAATTTAAAAAAACTAGTGTCATCACTGTTAACTTCTTGTTAAAAATTAACGAAAGGTCACGTGCTAATTTTCACAAAGGAAAATGTTAGCGTGTCTCGTAAATTTATTTATATATTTTGATCACTTATGTATTTTAATTTTTTATTATTATTTTATTTAATAATTAAGAAAATGAATATTAATATATTGATATATTTTTTTATTTTAAAAATATATTTAAATATGTTTAAGAAATATGAAAAAAAAAATAATAATAATAAATGACATTGAGGCACGCCCAACAGTAAAGTAGTACAACTCTTTTATAAATAAATTGATACGTAATATGTTCTTCTAATTAATTTCTTAACGCTAGGTTGATAGAGATATCACTCTTGGTTCAGAATCTCAGATATTAATTTTGTAAAAATTAAAAACTAAAATCCTTAAGTTATAAAAGGTAAAAAATCAATGACAATTAACCAAAAAATTTTAAGTTATAGGAACGCCAACTGACCCATTGGCTAGGTGTGCGCCACGCGATTCAAGGATTTAGCGGCCACAATTCAATCGATCCAACGGCTAGACTCATCCCCGTGATTTCACGCGACTACTGCTTTCTCAACCTGTTGGTTATTTTCGTACTTTTATCTCTCTTTACTTGCATGAGGAAGGGCGATACCAACGAACCAATTGGTGAATTCACGGTCAAACTTAACCTCGTTTATATAAATGAGTACTCCTACACAGCACTTCTACACTTAACACATCAGTATAAAATAAAAATAAATAAAATAATAAATTTATATTTTTTAATAATATAAAAAAATATAAAACTGCTATGAATATTTTCTGTATATAAATTATCTCATTTTATGTTATAATTATAATTTTTTAAAAGTTTTTTATAAACTATAATAAAAAATTTTAAAATAAAATTAATATTAAAAATAATAGTTTATTCAACATTTTTCCGAACTTACAGTTTTAGCAGGTGATCAACTACCTAATCGGACGAAAAAAGAAAGCAAATTCCATTCGTTTCGAGGAAGCTTCAATATCTTTCCTTTCCTTATTACTGCCCACCCTCTCCCTCTTTCTCTCGTTCGAAACCAGTCTCTTTGAGAACTCAGGTAAAGACTTTTCTTCGATTTGCACGAATTATTAGTATTGACTTTGTAATTGTTCGGATTTTCAGAATAATTTTTTTAATATTGAAGGGTTATTCTTTTTTCTGGGGGGTTGGTTTCATCCATGTTTCTTGGATTAATGGGGACTATCAATTTCTTTTCATTATTAGTTCATAATTACATGGATTATGGATTAGCTTCTTCGTCGGTGCTGGATTTTGAGAAAATGAATTTGGTGTTAATTTGTTAAGAGTTTAATTACGTATGGATGATAAGTCGTAGTTATCGACACGATAGAAATGATATGATAAAGGCATCGCCTGCGTGCATTCTACAACATTAATTTCCAGGATACAAGAACACCATTTATATCATATTATTACAATAATGATATAATTGCAATGAAGAAAACTCAGGTTTACAGAGGTACATAAAGATTTGTTAAGCGTATCCACGATCGTCTTGGAGGAAAACTTTTTGTTTGTTTATGTTTTCTAAATCTTATTTTAATTTGAAAGTAACTAAGAAAGAGAGAGAAGTGACCTTTGAAGCGGCTGACTTCAACCAATTATTAACGTTGATATTCTTAATGTATATGATCTCAAGTCTCAACCTCACTAGTACGCTTTTAGAGCTTCTATCTGCCTGTTTTCTAGTCTAGCACATTTAATTGGAAAAATCTCTTCTTGCTGGAAGGTCTTGATGGTTTACCTTAGCATACAAAGAAGCGCCTCAAGTGTTTAGTTATCTGTGGCAGTTAAATGTTAACAGCTACCCTTACGATTTACTATAACAGCTGTGCATAAAAAGGTATTTATATATAATTCAAGAAACAGTATTTCACATACTATGAAATGGGGGATGTTTGCTGATTGCATCGGTTGTTTGTGTTTCTGGACTATTTTTCCTATAATGAATTCCCCATTTAACTAATTTTTATGCGACTTGAGCTCCTTGATTGTTGTCAATCTACTTTTATTTCCAGCATATTTTCTGATTGATTGATTTATGCTCTTTTATAAGACACTGATTGCTCATGTTGATGATAGTTTGCCTGGGCCCATCTTATTTAGAGTCTGACATATCTTTTTCTTCTTTAGCAAAGATCTGCAAACTTAAGTGCCCATTGAGCCCATTTTGTGCATAGCTTTTACCAATGGGATGGGGAAACATCTGCAGGAGACGCATGAGAGTATTCACAATGACTTTACTAATATACCTAGATTATAAGGTAAAAGCTTCTCAATTGCAGTTGTTGCTTTAAATAAATGGAACACCACATTACCTTGCTTTTTTTTTTTTTTTTTTAATTTTAAATTATATATATATATATCTATGAAGGCCTTACAGCAAAGAGAGAAATGGACCAGTAGACCTAAAAGATCTATCATATGGGAAAGAGCCCACGAGCGCAACGCCAAGCGTGTGCTTAGTTTGATAATGGAGTTGGAAGGTTTGTGGGTGAAACTTGGGCAGTATCTATCCACACGTGCAGATGTGCTTCCTGAGGCATATATATGCGTTCTCAAGCAGTTACAAGACTCTCTTCCTCCTCGTCCCCTGCAAGAGGTATTGTGCATACCAAATGATTGTATTTATTTTTGTTCAATATTTATATATGTCATTGATAGTATCAAAAACCATTGAAGTGATATTTTCAATGTATTGCATAATGTTATTGGACCTACAAATGTCTTGCAACTTTGGCAGGTCCAAACAAGAATGCCAAGGTGAAACATTTTTGAAAAATTCATTTGAAAGACAATTTTTTGGTGATGCTAATATGCTATATTTCAAACAGTTATTCTTAGATTCTGATTGTAAAAATGGTTTCAAATCATCATATGTATTCTTCAATTGAAAATGCTTGGCTTTTTTTTCTTTATTCCAAAACTGACATTTCATGCCATGTCACATGAACAGTAGTTCATGAATGTTTTTGCTTAGCAGATATTTTACAGGAATCTTCCTATATCAAGATGGGCCCCCAGGTACATCATTTTCTGAGTGGTCAATTTTGTTTGTGCAGATTTGTCATACCATAGAGACAGAGTTGGGGAAATCCATGGATGAACTGTTCTCAGATTTTGTCAAAACTCCTCTGGCAACAGCATCTGTAAGATCCTCAAACTATTGTTGGTAGCCGGAAATATATGTATATAAGCTGTTAGATTAGGGTTATGAATGATTGATTTTTTTTTTTTTCCTTTTTGGTTTGGTGAATATTATTATTTACTCATTCTGTTCTAAGCAGATAGCACAAGTCCATCGTGCAACTCTGCTCAATGGGCAGGAGGTGGTTGTTAAAGTTCAACATGAGGGCATCAAGACAATCATATTGGAGGTTTTGCATGCTTTGGCTTTTGAGATATTGGGATGAGAAGTAAGTCGAAGTTGTTTCTCACAGTTTTTTGCATTCTATTGTTTGACAGGACTTGAAGAATGCGAAGGCAATTGTTGACTGGATAGCCTGGGCAGAACCACAGTATGACTTTAACCCTATGATAGATGAATGGTGCAAAGAAGCTCCCAAGGAACTTGACTTCAATTGCGAAGCTGGTATGCCTGGCTCTTGCCTGGATTGGTCATTTCAAATTGATTTTAGCAATTTTTTGTGACTGAAAGGAAAATGATTGTGCTTTCTTGATCCGCTTGCGGCATTTAAGGTGTGTGTGGAGGGAATTACGGCTTTACCTGAGGTTATTGGAACAAAGGGAATGGAAATTCCATCAAACCAAAATGGTGTTGTAGGGATGGGTATCATATGAAAATGTGTATTTACCTGAGGTTATTGGAACAAAGGGAATGGAAATTCCATCAAACCAAAATGGTGTTGTAGGGATGGGTATCATATGAAAATGTGTATTTACTTAAAAAAAAAAAAAAAATTACTTATAAAAAAAACTTATATAAAAAAAAATATTTGTCTGATACAATACTAGCAGGATGTTCTTTTCCTGGTTTGGTTGAATAGCTGGGTGGTGGTATGTTGGCTATGCCAGATCTCTATTGTCTAACCCAGTTGTCTTTGCCTGTTATAGCCCTCTTATTTTCAATTTGGTTAAATCCAAGTTTAGTCTTATGTGCTGTATTCTTAACTGGTTTTGAGTTTTTGAACTCATCATCTTGACATTTGGCATTAATTATGCTTAATTTGGGAAATTTCCCCTTCCTGTTTGTTTTTCATATTGGTTACTATTGACATTTTCTTTTGTGTCCATAGAGAATACTCGATCAGTATCCAGAAATCTTGGATGCAAAATTGGTAGACATGAGAATAACAAGAATGCCAATCGAGTGGATGTATTAATTCCAGATGTTATTCAGGTATACTGTCTCCCAAGCTGTTAACACGACGTCTGTAAACTGGAGTTGTGGGACTTAGTTTGCCTCATGCTTTATATTGAGAAAAAAGACCTTATATCAAATCTTTGAAAGATCTTAAGAAGTTAGAAGTCATGTACCAATTTTTAAAAATTAGACTCTGTTGTCTTGTAAATTTGTCTTCAGTTCTGGTAAGAGGAAAATAATACAATTATTCTAAATAGAGTATTAAATCTAAAGAAATTACAAGGCAAATATGAAAGGTTTTCCTACTCTCAATACATTTGACCTAAGATTGAAGTTGCACAATCGTGAAGACATCTGCCCAAAAGATCCTCTGTGATGAAGCCCTTGTTAACCAACAAACCTCTGCCCTTCTGCACAGATTTTTAGGTCTCCCTAAAATTAACTTAAACATGTTGTCTCCATGTGTAAATTTTCAACATTTGGGATAATAGGTCTTGGAGTAGGCTTAGAGAAGTGCTTCCTTATTTCATCTGAGTTGTATGGATGGTTGAAATTAATATGCTTCTGTTATTTTGCATATGTATATTTTCTCCTGTTACAGTGTAAAATATGTTTTCACCTATCTTACACTTCACCATCTTTAAATGATAGTCAACAGAGAAAGTCCTTATTTTGGAGTACATGGATGGGATTCGTTTAAATGACTTGGAATCATTGGAGGCTTTTGGTGTTAACAAGCAAAACCTTGTCAAAGAAATTACACGTGCATACGCCCACCAAATTTATGTTGATGGATTTTTCAATGGTGACCCTCATCCCGGTAATCTCTCTCTCTCTCTCTCTCTCTCTCTCTCTCTCTCTCTCTCTCTCTCTCTCTCTCTCTCACACACACACACACACACAAACACGCGCGCACAGACCCCCCCCCCCCACAAAACACGCACACACACACACACACACAATTGTCTTTCACCTCTTTTCAACAGGAGTATAGTATGGTATTGTATCGAGCTATTCTCTCTGTGTAAATCTTTTTAAGGAACAAATCGTAATTTGAGTTTTCATGAGCTATTATTAGCTCACCTTAAAAGGTTAACTTTTTTAAAGATACATTCAACTTAAGGAGATAAACAAAAATTATGGAAGGAAAATACTGCGGCACATGTGATCATACAGCTTATGCAAGCATGGCAAAAAATGAGAACCCATGTCAATGTAAATGAGATCACTCCCATGGTAGCTGGAATCTACATTTGATTGTCTTCATGCTCATGAAGCAATGCATTCTGCTTTATAAACTGCTTTATACATATCTTCACTGCAGGGAATTTTCTTGTGAGCAAGGAACCTCCTCATCGTCCAATTTTGCTGGACTTTGGGCTTACTAAAAAACTATCAAGCTCTATGAAGCAAGCACTGGCAAAGATGTTTCTGGCATCTGCTGAGGTTTGTACAAGCTTTTTGTAAATTCTTTATCTATCATACTGACCTTGATTTTGCAAGCTTTTATGCGTTCATGCTCTCAGACATAAAAAAGAGCAGTGTTTTTCTCCTTGCCTTTTCCTGATTGGGAAACATATTACTATTTCCCTTTCTTTTTCTTTACATATTATTTCAACTTATTGTGTCGCACTAGGTTGTCATGATGAGTGTTGAAAATTAAGTCAAACAATCCATAAGGATCTGTGTAAGGGTAATTGGTCTGCTTTCACTTGGATGACTTAAGGCACTGCTGTGATGTGCAATTTTTCATGCACAATATGTGCGAGGAAAGTGATTATCAAATGGAATTTGATTGAGTTGTTTTACCAATCTAAATTACAGTCGTTACAATACAACTACAAGTGGTTCGTTACTGTTATCCATTCCTTTTAAGGTTGCTTCAAACTACACTCTTTGAACGATGGCATTTGGTGATGCTGTTTGCCACAGGGGGACCACGTGGCTCTTTTGTCTGCTTTTGCAGAAATGGGACTTAAGTTGCGCCTGGACATGCCAGAGCAAGCAATGGAGGTGACAACTGTATTCTTTCGGAATGCAACACCTGCCAAAGAATCCCTTGTAAATATGCACTAAGCTCTTTTGACTTTTCAGTTCTTGCTTCTTACATTGCTTTTGTAAACTTAGTAAGTCCCACTTGTTTATTTATTTGCTGGATTTTTAAGGAAACCATGAAATCTTTGTCGGAGCAAAGAACAAAAAACATGAAGCTTGTGCAAGAAAAGATGAAACTCAACCAAAAAGAGGTTAAACGATTTAATCCTGTAAGTTCATATATTTGTCTCCTATCCATGTTTCTCTGATATGTTAAATTGGCCATTTTCATCCCCTTTCAATTTGCTAATGATCTTTCTTTCTAGGTTGATGCATTTCCTGGAGATATTGTAATTTTTTCCCGGGTCCTTAATCTTCTACGAGGTCTGCAATTGAGATACCTCTTGGTAAATTTTATGGTCAAATGATGAAGCCTTTTAATTTTTACATGTTACATGGATATAGGGCTTTCTTCTCTGATGAATGCTCGGATAGTATATCTGGATATCATGAGACCATTTGCGGAATCCGTTTTGCAAGGGTGAGTGTATCCTGAACCTTGGTGTGTGAGGCTTTATTGCTGTTTCTGTTTAATTTCTGATTAAATTCTGGATGCATTCTCAGAAATATTTATAGGGGACCAGCAGTTAATGATCAGTGGGTCTATGACACACCCGTGCATTCTGATGTGGAGGCAAAGTTAAGGAAGCTCCTAGTTGAGCTGGGGAATAATGAGAAAATACTTGGAATACAGGTGAGCAGCTTGTTTAGATATTAATATGATAGGATGAAAAGCTGAACAGTCTCCATGTTTATTTAGCATTATTGAAGCTTAACATATTCTCTGTCATCCTGTTCTTTACATTGTACTTATGCAGCTTTTAGTGGTGGTGTATTTACCTCGGGGTTGGTTTTTTCCCTTTCAAAGGATGAACTAACTGGTGTTTATTACTAGCTTTTCTTGTCGGTCATTCTTTCTTTATTGCTAAGGTCATTTTTCCTTCCTCTATTTTGTTATTAACAAAAATTCTGCCATCACATCTCTTTGTATGTCATTTTTTTGTCTCCCATTATGGCATGCAGGAGGGCTTAGTATAACTCTTATCTGCTATTTAATTGTTTTCATCATTCTATGGGAACTGTATTACTGAAAGAAGTTGTTAACTTATATCATGAGACCTTTTCCCTCCAACCGTCGACCCCTTTATTTATGTGAGTGCACTCAACAATAAAAGCTGTTTATAATAGGATCCTGTAGGGATTTATCATGAATAGTTCTTGAAACGCTAGCGTATAGGTGCCTGATGCCAGTATTTGGCATATACTACATTCTGTATCTAGGTCTCTGTTAAACTTTGCTGGAAGTACAGGTAATCAAGGATAAATAAAGATTTATTAACCCAATAGAAATTATTTAGTGCGGAAGTTTTGTAGCAAATGCAACTAGAGAAGTGAGGAAAACCTTCAAAAGCATATGGGTGATTAGATGCTAAGAACAAATTTAGGTTTAGTTATTCTGTTTTGTTGTGAACTACTAAGGTCTGAACAGAAGTAAAGATTTAGGTGAGTTAAATTCACTAGAAGCCCTAAGGTTTTTTGTGTGTTGTATTATTGGGAATGAGAATTCTATTTTGTGTTCCCTGCAGGTAGCTTAAGTTTCATGTTTAATTACATGAAAAAAGAAGTCTCTTCATTGGTTCCTTTTTCTTGGAAAGTTTCTGTGGTAAGGTTAAAATCAGAAGAGCTCTATCTGTATAAGATGTAATGTATGTGATAACATACAAATTGACCAAGTTATGTGTTTCCATTTGATGAATGGAACAGGAGATTTACCAGGGGTAACAAATGAACTTGGGTGACATAAATCAACACATCTTAAATGTTTTTATAATCTTTACATTTTCTTAAATTTTATGTAGTTTAACTATGTTATTGAGATTGGTAATGTGGATTTTCAATGTCTATGGCATTCTGGGCTCTCTTTTATTTTTTTATTTTTTTTGCTTGTGTGATTTTATTTCAATCTTTTTTCTGAAGGTATGCGCATACAAAGATGGAGAGGTTATCATTGACACTGCTGCTGGAGTGCTTGGTCGATATGATCCTCGTCCAGTCCAGCCTGATAGCCTTTTTCCGGTTTTTTCTGTGACAAAGGGTATCACAGCTGGAATGTTACATTGGCTGGTTGAAAATGGGTGTGTTGTAGAATCTTATGACCTTCAAAATTTCATTTGCTGAATCAAAGACCAATTGATCATTTTACATTTGCACGTGGTGATGGACAAGCAATTAATCTTTCATCCCAAAAGGGGTTTGATGGTCCATGATGCCATACAAATAGTGGACATGGCATGGGAATTAGCATTGTTGTGTACGCACACACACAAACACAGAGACACACACAGAAACCATTCCCCCCCTCCCTCCCCCATCCCAATGCCTGACTGAAATGTATTTTAATATATATAAACGTTGACATATGTTGTGAAATTTTAGAATGAAGGAAAGGCAATAGTGAAATCTTAATTATTTCATGTTCTCTTATTTTCCCAGTGCTTATAATTGGCAAATTACATGTTTGCAGGAACCAAGTAGATAAATTTTCTATTGCCCATATTTTCTGTGCTTTAATACATGTTTCTGACCATTTTATTATTGTGCAGGAAGCTGAATCTCAAGGAAAATGTAGCAAATGTTTGGCCGGAATTTGGATCAAATAGAAAAGATCTCATTAAGGTTTCAATTTTGTCTCAACTCCTGATAACTTCTCCCATTATCAACTGAAATTCTTATTTTTGCTTTATTTCTGTTTAGGTCCATCATGTGCTTAACCATACATCTGGTCTTCACAATGCTTTGGCAGACATTATCAGAGAAAATCCTCTACTATGGTCTGACTGGGATGAATGTTTGAAGCAAATTGCTTTGTCTGTGCCTGAGACTGAACCTGGCCAGGTGCAATTGTATCACTATCTGTCATTTGGCTGGTTATGTGGTGGCATTGTTGAGGTATTATTTATTGCCTACATGTCAGAATGATTTGATGATCTGTCAATTTATCTAAAATTCCTCCCGAACTTTTTTATGCCCTGTATGGGATCTGAGAATGATCTTATGAAAAGGTTTTGTGGTAATTTGATTATCTACTATTTCCTATAGGTATTAGGTGGATACGATAGCTTAGATTGACCTGGGTCTATAGTCCTTACAAATTATTGTAGTTTTGTATCAATATGGGGATTTCTTCCCCTGAAGTAATGCTTAAAGAAGTTCATTCCTTCCTGCTGACTTTTAACCTGGCCCAACAATGATAATGCTCCCGGCATGTCGAGATTTAAGGGACTTCTGTTTGGACAGAGTGGCCTCTACCTCTGAATTAAGTAGCTTGGTCTAACAGCAATAAACATGGTTAAACTTGAGTATTTAGTCTGGTTTCCATGATAATAAAGAAGAGCCTTGATGCTTGATAGAGTTTTCATTTTGCCTTATATATGACGTTGTGGTGTTCATTTAATTTATTTTGATAGATTTTAGCTCTCTCCCTTTCTCTCCTCCCCACCACAACACACACACAATCCCCCCCCCCCCCCCCCCCCCCCCCCCCCCCCCCCCAAAAAAAAAAAAAAAAGAAAAAAAAATGTAGCCAGTTTTGATCCATATTCTGTTTTGATTGTCAATTTGATATGTATTGACAGGACTATGGGGAGGCCAAAGATCTTTATTATCCTTTGACTTTTTGATTATTCTACACCTGTTTTAACATTCTGTTTTGATCACAGCATGCATCTGGGAAAAAGTTTCAGGAAATTCTTGAAGAAGCATTAATTCATCCCCTGCAAATTGAAGGCGAGCTATACATTGGAATTCCTCCAGGCAAGTGTTGAATCGTGTTATCCTGACCAACGTGCTCTATTTTGCATTAAGTAAACACGATTGTGTTACATTCTTCCCTCATTCATGCTCATCTAAAAATTAAAATCAAGTTTTTAATTTTTCATTAGTTTATGTTTTGTTATTGGTGGGTCTATAATAGTTGGGCAAAATAAGGTCAGTGGTAAACTAATTATCATCTCCCTTATCATTATTTACTGTTGATCCTATTCAGGTGTTGAATCACGACTTGCAACGATCACGCTAGATACAGATGATCTGCATAAGCTCTCGGGGATCAGCATTCGTCCTGACATGCCCTCCACGTTCCAGCCAAGCGATCTTGCCCAATCAATGACCACCCTTCCAGCTCTGTTTAACATGCTCAACACTCGCCGTGCCATCATACCTGCTGCTAATGGACATTGCTCAGCACGTGCACTCGCGCGTTACTATGCAGCCCTAGCTGATGGTGGTATAGTACCTCAACCTCATTCCTCATCTTCCAAGCCGCCACTTGGCAGCCACGCCCACATCCCCAAATTTCCTTCCCAGAAGCCCTTAAAAAGGCGGAGAGGTAGTAGAACTAAGGAGGCAGTTACCGATTCAACGAACAGCGCTAATGACCATGAACAGAAACCGAATCGTGATGACGTTAGCCTTAGTAGAGATGCCAGCCGTGGTGCTTCTACTACAAGGCTTGCCAATGATGGTAGCACTAGCAATGACGGTGGCAATAGCACCACTATGACCGACAACCCTGAAAATCCCAATACTCGAAACAGCTCTAATGATAGGATTTTTAACAATCCCAGAATTCATGATGCGTTCTTGGGTGTTGGCGAATATGGGAATTTGGTTTTGCCAAATGGGGATTTTGGCCTAGGATTTAAGAGATTCAATTCGAAGGAGGTGCCCCTTGTAGCCTTTGGGCACTCGGGAATGGGCGGATCAACAGGCTTTGCCGACTTGAATAACAGGTTTGCTATTGCTGTGACCCTGAATAAAATGTCTTTTGGCGCTGTAACTGCAAACATCGTACAGCTTGTTTGTTCAGAGTTGAATATCCCGGTGCCGGAGGAATTCTTGAGATTTGGTGGGATGGGACCTGATGCCCAGTTAAATCCTGCGAGACCTTTGATTAATTGAGGATGGGAAGAAAAAATTTTCCCGTCTACATATTAAGTGTTTTTACCTATACTACCAATGCTATATATATATATATGTATACATTGACATTCAAACTCTACAGAAGCTTTTCTAGCCCATTGTTATACCTTCACCGAAGGCAAATGTAGATGTCATTGTTCTTAAACTGTACCTTATATGCTTCCACTTGATCACATAACTTAACGACAGGTGCAAAGCATAATTATTTTTTCATGGTCTTTCTTTTAGACTAATTCCCTTTTTCTCTATATACCACGTGCCAACGGTATGAGTTTAGAGCATACAAATTTGAAATTCTGTGTGAATATTTTTGAAAAAAGCAGAACTTATAAAAAAAAATATCATTATTTATGGTGGGATTTATTTATTTATTTATCTAAATGATTCAAAATTGGATTTAGTAAAATGATGTTCGAACTTTCCTTCTAAAATTTCCGAATAAATTAGCATCACGCATCTCACATGCAAAAGTTGTAGCCAAGATGCACATCATGATTTCCTCTCTTTTCAAGATCCATTGATTAACAAGTAACAAGGCTTTAAAATTAAAGAGCCGTGCGGGGAACCTGTGGAATTTTCTTGCTATACCAAATTCGCGGAAGGAAATGATGAAAATAAGTCGATCCACGTGACGAGAGGAGGCAGTACATGCATAAAAAGTACAATATATAATAATAATTAAGTTGTAAATAACTGGGTTATAGCTAATAAAATTATTATGGGTACAACTACAAAACGCGGTTTCTGCCATTCTCAGTGCTTAATAATATTAATACAGGAAGCTGATCGGCTGAAGATTTGAATAATTATATTATAATTGATCGATTTATTTTAATTTTACGAAAAAATATAATTCAGTTCATTGTAATTGGATGAAAGTGGTGCTTCCATTCTTCCAGGAAGCTGCCGTATCAAATAGTACGTACCCCAGGTTGCCTGAACTATGCCCGGTGGAATCCAAGAGGTCAATTATCAGCTTAATTTAAAAATGAGTTTTACTATATACAAGTACAGTTGCGTACTAATCTGTATATCAATACTAAATCATTCATATTTAAAATTTAAATTAATACTATTTTTAATAAAATCTATTTTTTGACCAATCACATCACACTAATACACAGATTAATACACAATTATATTTACAACTATATTTTTCCTTCAAAAATTAGTCATCATCCACTATGGCCATTGGTGTGGCATTCGCGTGATTTACAAAGAAAACGAGGGTATAATGCCATTATTCCAACTATAAAAACTGTTGAACACGAGAGGAGAAGGAAATTAAGCAATCTTGCTCTTATTTGCTCAACTCCCCTCGTTCAGAGTGCTTTCTTGATCTAAACGCTAGTAATTCTTTTGAAAGTTGAAAAGCTTTTAGTCTAACATAATGGGCATAACCGGGGTATGCTCAAGATTGATTGGAGACGTGTTGCATGCATTTGGAAGCTCAAGAGCTAGCTCAGCGGCAGCTCACCTTGGTGAGGACGATCATGGTTGCAAGCCACAGAATGCGCCCAGGGTTGATGACACAATGGTCCGAGCTCTAATCACCGTGTTCGGAATGCAAAGCAATGGAAGAATCAAGAAGGAGAACGCGCGCCGAGTGGTGGAGAAGCCTGGCTTGATATATGGTACTCCTCCTAATTCCGAGGAAGACAAATCTGGCTTTGAGCTACCTGGCGAAGGTGTCCTAGACGACGACGATGAAGTGCCCGTAGAGGAGGTGCTTGGCGGCTTCGAGGATGCATCGAAGCACAACGAGTTACTGCGTGAAGCCTTCAAGATTTTTGACGAGGATGGTGATGGATATATAGAGGCAGTGGAGTTGAAGAGGGTGCTGGAGTGTTTGGGATTGGACGAGGGGTTGGATATGGATCAGATAGAGAAGATGGTGAGAATTGTGGATTTGAACTTGGACGGGAAGGTTGATTTCAGTGAGTTCGAATTAATGATGAAGTGAAAATTAACGTCACTGATTATTTATCAAAGAATATTATTATTTATTGAGTTTGTTATGCCAATTGTATATCCTTATCTTCTTGAAGGAAAATGCATCGTCTTATTCGTCCTGACGATTTGAGGTTGGTTTAATCGAAAACATGAAATTGCAGAGTCGCCGCATTTGATCAATTTGCTTCGTTACTTGTTTAGAAAAAGATAACACTTACATGTATAAAGAGATTATAAAAAATAAATCATAAATTGACGTTACTTCACGTAATCTGTTAGATCTATTTAACACTAAAAATATCTTTACAATATGATGTATTGCATTATACGACTTCAGTATGTGGATTTCTTTTTGTGTAATTTTTTTATATTTAAAGTATTTCTCTTAGAAAAAACTTAAAAATCTGGAATTTTTTTTATCGAACATGAACAAAAAACTGGCAACATTTGAAGTCCAAATAGATTACCATATAGCCATCAACCTTCAACATAAATATGCATTGAACTCTGTCTTGCTGTGCACTCGGACTCGGATGCAAACCCCAATCATGAAGACTGGCCATCTTTTACCAAAATCAATCATGCTATCATGGCCAGGATCTATACCATTTTATGCACTGTCAGAGTGTAGAGAAATTTACAACAGTACATTTGCATCTTCATTGATTACAGCATTACTACTCAAGATTCCAGTTTTAATGTTGTTACTATTATTAGCATTGGTGTCTCCATGGACAATGGCAGAATTCTGACCAGAAACTGTCATTCCAGCAAACGAGGCATCATTTCCATGGACAGTGATGGTTGGTGACACATTTGGAACCCGGCGCAGATTATAGGTATTAAGTGGTTGTGGTGTACCTAAATGACTTTGATGCAAACTGCAGTTTAAGGAGCCTCGAGCAACCATATCTTCAGCTAATTTTACCTAAAATCCACATGAAGGGTCATTTACCTTCGTTATTTGTATTGCTTTGTATCCAAACAAACTCTTCGAGTTTTACATTAGAATCTGCTACCATACCTTGGCTCTCAAAGCTTCCACATTTGATTTCAGGACTCGATTGTTTGTATCCGCAACATTATACTGTTGATTTGCATCCGTGAGCTGCTTGCATAAAGACATATTTTCTCCTCTCAGTTGTTCAACCTGATACAGAACCATGAGTTAAACCAAACATAGTTTTAAACTGCTAAAGGAGCATTCAACTACTTCCCAGCATTCCTTCGCCCCCCTCTTAGTTGTTCAAGATGAGTAAGAAACATGAGCTAAACCAAACTCATTCTGAATTTCTTTTCCTCAATAGCCAATTCGGGGCATCAATATTTGACCTTTTTTTTAACCCTTTCAAGCTTGACTAATCACATAACACAAACCCCTCAAAACATAAGATACCTGCAACTCAAGATCTTGCAGCTGTTCTTGTTTTCTTCTTCTTGATCGCCTAGCAGACTCCCGATTGGAAACCATCCTGTCCACAATAACAATTCAATGTAGTTAGGGTCATAAATTACAACCTGGTATATATGTTACAATGTAGTTGATATACATGAACATACCTTCTTACACGTTTTAAATCGGTGGGGTCCGTGCTCTGCTCACATGGACCAGCTTCTAACTCAACATCTTCATCATCAGATTGCTCATGCGAAGAACCACTGGTAACTCTCCTTTCTTGAGTATCCCTACCTTCTGGTTTGTTGGCTGACACTGGACTGCTAACTGACAAATTCCCAATTCGTCCGAGTATTAAAAAGAAGAACAAATAGAAAGGAGATTCATTAAACTCTAGGATATTTTGAAGGATGCTTATGTATATGCACGTCTCCTCGATCATACCACATATTGATGATTGGGAATCTATGGTTGCTGTAATGCTGGGTTTCTTGAAATTAGTGAGGAGGGGAGAACTGAGAAGGGTTTCTGTCATTTCACCGCAACCTGAAAATAAACTTATTATATCCTGTATTTACCAACGGGAACATGAGTTAGATCTTTCTGTACTAGTACTAGATGGTGAATATGTGTACTTATCAATGCCCCGATATGGTCAGAATAATGGCCATGAGATATATATATATATACACATCAAAGAGCACTTGGACACACCAGTTTATTTATTCTATGCCCATCTCTATATACAATCATATATATTCGCCATCAATTTCATTTTGGTCATAGACATAAATAAAATTACTACTTGTTTCAAAAGTTTAAACTGGTAAAAAGTGGTAAATTTTTTCTGCATAATGAAAGTTGACAGGAGATCCACTTCAGAAAATTCTAATCAATTTGAGAATCCTAACTACGGCATAATGGGATTGGGAGCTATCCCCTATCGACTACCGTTGACATCATGTCCCCTTGTGTAACTTCCTCTCTTCACTTTAGCAAGCACAAAGGAGAAAGGATATTGGTCATGCAAGTTGACTGTATCAGCATCATATAACATGTAGAATTAAACGAGCATAACCTAAAAATTAAAAATATTATATATATATATATATATATTATATTCCTATACTAGGCTTTCCCAATAAATTACATTAACTTAGCACTCCCAATATTATATCCCTAATATATACCATTTGCACCTCAGCACGCTTTGGTAGAAAGCGATGGGCCAAGTCGTCAAAATGGACTACCCGGCCTCTTGCCAATGGCTTTCAATTCATCCAACCGACATAAATTAATGAAAATTATATTAATAGTGGCGTTGATGACATTTGGCAAAGCGGGTGTAAAATCTATTTCTTCTGCAAATTCAAATACCTAGAGATTGATGGTCTGAATATACCAAAATTTTTAAATGAGTTATTTTATTTTCAATCCAAGACATAGAGTATATCATTTATATTATTTAAATTATACCATATAAATAGTTTATTAAGTGCGTTTTACACATCGGTTTAAGCATATAATTTCTCATATTAAATATATAATGAGACTATTATATCTAACTTTCTCATACTCTAAATCCTAGAGCCCAAAGGCCGAAGGCTTAAGCCTTATTTGGGTAATAACATATTCTCAAATTTCATTTCTAAATATCATTTAAATATTAAAAAAAATTAAAATTAATTTTTAACTTTTTAACATTTTCTTCTAATCATTATCCAAATGCAAAACCTAATACAAAATTTTCAAACTCCCAAACAAACACAAAAAAAATACAATTTTTTCAAATTTCAAAATAAAAATAATATGAGAAAATTATAATATTTTTATTCAAAAATTTTTTTTAATACTTAATAAAATATCTTCCTTCAAACTATTTCATTATTATTTATAAATCATTTTATTACCATCTACATAATTGTGAAATATATTAGGTCCAAATGATGCCTATATAGGATTACCAATATATTATATATAGGGACTCCTAATTAATTATTGGTTTTTATTTATTTTACAAATTGAAATCGGCATGCGCCCATCTTCCATCGGTTAAGTCAGGGACCAGAAGCCTGCTTCTGTTCGTTAGGACTTGGGCGGAGGCCTAAACGGCTTTGCCACGTCACTTGACCGAGAAACACAGCGACGACCATTTAGAGAAAGAGAGAGGGACTAACCTGGCTTTTGAGAGCGAAGTTGGCAAGATCACCGGAGAGCACATCGGTGAGATAGCCGTCGACTTCATCGGCGAAACCAGCTCTGTCTCGCTCATGACTCTGAATCTCTCCGTTAATCTGATACTTGTCATCGTTATCACGGGTTAATCCGGTATCGATCAACTCGGGACCGTTTATCGTCCTCCTTATGAACTCCTCGAGAGCCAACTCCGATGCGCTGCGCTTCATGTCACCGCTATTGAAAATCGACGCGATTTGCTACCGGGGACTTTTGTTGTTGGTGTGGAGCCTTGGAGGGGGAGCGAGTTGTGGCATGGGTGCAGAAATAAATAGAAGCGAAGAAGCGCAAGTTGCGAAAGCAAAGTACGACAGAGTGTGATAGAGAGAGAGGAAAAGTATACTAGGTAGGACCGCACATGGAGTTTAAGATGTGACGTTTTACGAAAATTCATTGTCGTGTGATATTAATAGAGTAAATCTTATACCCTGTCGGGCTGGTTTTTTCAAAAAATAAAAAGATAGCCCACCAATGAGCTGATGCCACCGTAGGCATTCCATTTAGCTAATTATAAAATCATGATTGATAGGAACGAGGACCTTGGTGTAAAATACGTGAGCCTCCCATTTGCAAGCCCTTGATCCCTGAGCCTCCCATTTGCAAAATTCGAAATCCGTGAAAAGCGATGCTATGAGGAGGAGGAGTCTTTGTGAGGATTCACTATTGCCGTGATGAAGACCCATTTGCTCCGACAATCCATTGCCATCGACGACGAAGTCCTTGAATCCATGGCTGTTCTCTATCCCTATGCACACTGTTATCTTGTGATTTTTTTTTCATGTTGATTGTTTCTGGGTTTCAGTTGAAACTGATGTTCATGTGAACAAGTTTGTGAATTTCGATTGGGTTTCCGGCTTGTTCATCTTTGTTTAAACTATTGTGTTAACCCATAATGTTGAGAATACTCTGAACTGGTGGCTTATTTGATTAGGTTTCTGGCTTGTTCAAATTTCTTCCTGATCAGTGCCCCCATGTGAAGAATAATCAGCTTCTTCCTAATTGATTAGCCTCGTCTGCCCCAATGTGAACAATAATCAATCGGTTTCTTCCCCACAAATTATTTTTTTACATTATTTCTAATTAGTATCAGTGCCCCTCTTCCCATGTGAACAATTATAATCAATCAGTTTCTTTCATCCAAATTATTTTCCAAGTTTGTGAATAATCAGTACTATCCGCCCCCCATGAGAACAATAATCACTTTCTTTTTCAAAAATTATTTTCAAGTGTCTCCCTTGATAGGTGACGGAACTTTTGACGGGCTGGAACTTTTGACGATGTTGTGCAATGGTTCTAGAAGGGGTTTTGTATAGAATTTTGGAATCTTTATTTTATATGATCTGCCGCGTCTTACCATATATGTGTAGAATTTGCTGACGTGGTGTGATTTTATTAGTGGTTGTTAAAGCCCTGGAACAGACTAACAGTACTTCTAAAGAGATTTTAGTATTAATATCATTTAAAGAATTAGTAACGAGCTAACTATATATAAAATTTAAATTTGGTCAAAATTTAACTAGTGATCAACTGAAAATACATTCATAACAAATCCTCTAAATCTATAATAAATTTAACTTCGAGACTTTTAACCAGCCAAAACAGCTGGCTATATATATATATATATATATATATTGATTAATATATTTTTCATACATTCTTTAGTTGGGCTTTTTCTCTCTTTTATTTTGATTTTTTATTTAATTATTGTGAGCTACAGCCTACACATTGTGCGAGTTTTTGCTTTAAGATAATCTAGCAGTATAATTTGTGGAGTTGAGTACACACATTTTTATGCATACTCAAGTTAACATTAAAAAAAAAAAAAATCAAATAGAATCCCAAAGTCATCTTTTATTTTAGGTGAATACATAGAAGCTCTTTTTTTTTTTTTTTAAATAAAGAAGTAATATTTTAATTAAGGTTAGAATTAAAATAAATAAAAATTATAGATAGATATTTAGATGGAATAATGAAAGATTTAAAAGTTCATTATTTAGTATTGTTAAAAAGTGGTTAGTTAAATTGAAAAAATTAAATTTCCTATCTAAATTTTAACTCAAGATCAAAAGCTATGCCACTTCTATTGTTATAAGTCATGTTATTTGTAATAACATTATCGTACAAAAATATCATATATATATTCCATGTGGTCTCTATCATTAAAAAATAATAATTGATTTAACCGTTAATTGGTATAATATTAAATTTTGCTGTTAAAATTTTTATAAATCTATTTTATTGTTTATTGATTTGTATCTTAATCCATCTCATGTTTACTGCGACCTAATTAATTCTAAACTAATTTTAGAGCTATAATTTGTTCTGATCCCACAAGGAATTATATATAATATGATTAGTAGAAATCTTATAAATACGTATATAAAAAAATAAATAAATTATATTAAAAAAAAGAAAGAAACAAAAAAAGAAAAAAAGAAGAAAAAAAGGTGGAGGAGAAGAGAGAAAGAGAGAGAGCAGTACTGTATCTGGAAGCTGGGGCATCTTCCCATCTAACGGGAAGACAATGAAATCGATCCAAAAAATAGGAAGCATCAAAGTTAGTGAATTATTATGCATGTGGACCCAGATATCAGATCTGATGTAACCTTCGAAAGTCTCTCTGTACAAAAAAGAAAAAAGAAAAAAAGAGGCTCGGTTTCCTAAAATTTCCTAAAAACTTTAAGTTGTTCTGTCTATCAAAAAAGCACAACACAAATTCATAGAACTAATTTATTTGAAAATAAAAAATAAAAGGAAAAGTTTTGTTGCAGGTGGAATGAGGATCGAGCTGTACACCATTGCTGACGTGGATAAAATGAAATGCGATGTTTTGTTTGGAGCGGGAATTCATTTCCTCTTCTCTATGTGTTTTTATCTCGTTTTCAATTCTTTTTTCTTTTTTTCTTCTTTCTCGCTCGAGACTCTCCAATTCACTGAAAATGGCATCCCCATCGATCACACCCTACGCTCACTCCCCCTTTTTTGTTCCGTCTGTGCGAAAACCACCCCCCCTCACTCTTCTGTCTATGCGAAGTCCCCGCCACCCCACTCTCACTCTCCCTTCTCTATGAAATCCCCCACCCTCACTCCCCCTTCTCTGTTGTTGAACTCAATGTTTCAAGTTTTGTGTAATTATATATCTACACATGAATTTTGATGATAACAAATAAATTCAAAGAATAAAGGAGTTTCAATCTCAAATTGTCTACATAATAGAGTCAAGCACATAAAGGAAACAAACATGAGCAAGAAGGGAACAAGTTCACATTAAAGTCATAGAGTAATGTTGTAAATCTCTTAAAAATTTGAAATTAGGATTAAGACTCAAAATTAATATTTTATCATAAAACATTAAAATACATTTTCAACATATGCATGAATATTTTGAAAATTAAATTTGAAAATTTTGAAAGATGATTGATTGTCATCTTTCACATGTGCATGCCTTGATTAAAGGGTTGAATTTTAAAAATATTAAAAATGATTGATTGTCATCTTTCACATGTGCATGTTTTATTTGAATATTTTCAAAAGTGATTGATACTTTTTTGACTTATGCAAAAGGTAGATGATTTTGTTTAAAAAATTTGAAAAGTAAAGTGTGCTCCTTTTGTCATATGCAAAAATTAAAAGATTATGTTTGAATTTTTTGAAAAGTAAAGTGTACTCCTTTTATCATATGTCAAAAGTAAAAGATTAGGTTTGAAATTTTTTAAAAATGAATGATGTTGTCTTTAACAATTGAAAAAGAAGAACCTTTTATTTGAATTTTTTGAAAAAGTGAATGATGTTGTCTTTGACATGAGAATATTTTTAAATTTGAATATGAAGTCCCATATGCCTATAAATATATCATTGAGAACTTCACATTTACAACATCCAGAGCATACAACATTCATTCAAAGCTTTCATTCTCTCTTCTCTAAGTATTGAGCCTTAATTCTTGTTTATTTTGAGAGATATAGTTTGCGCTATATTGTTCTTATTTTACTCATTGAGGAGTGTTTTCTGATAACTTACTCACTATTAGCTCTTGTATCAGAAAAATGGTGTGTATAACCCTTATGCGTGTAGAAAGTGTTCTACACGGGGAATAGTTGAATCACCACGTGTAAGGTGATTACAAGTGTAGAGGGTGTTATACACGGATCCTTTGTAGCGGTGTTGTTCAAAGGTGTAATAGGTTTCTATCTCCACCTGAAAGAGGTTGAATAGTGAATTTAGAAATTCTCAAGGGGTAGCTTGAGGCGAGAACGTAGGCAGTGGGGCTGAACCTCGTTAACATATTGAGTTTGCTTCTCTCTTACCCTTACTCTTTATATTTATTGCTATTTCATATTTTGTTTATATTTGATTTATAATTGTTATTTTTTTAATACAACTCAATTTACCCCCCTCTTGTATTAGTCATCTGGGCAACATCTGTGAAGCCCCCCACCACCCCACCCTCACTCCCCCTTCTCTGCGAAGTGCCCCCCCCCCCCAATCCTCTTCCTTAGCGTCAACCACGGCTTGCACGCCACCATCGTATCGTCTAGATATCGCACCACATCGACAGGACAGACACAGTGGTGGACGCAGTAATCGCTGACGCTGCCAAGCTTACCATCTCTATCGCGTCGCTCCTCACCAAATCCCTTGCTCTCCATGATGACGGCATTGAGGCCCAGCCTCTCGACCTCCAAACACAGCCTCTCCCTCATATCGTGGTCCTTCACGATGTGGATCTTGTACGGGATTTGCGCCTCCCGCAACAACCTCGCTAGATCTACGGCTTTCAACGCTGTGAACTTGTCGAAATCGTCCTCCACCTTTTGCTCGAATGCTTTGGTGGCTGTGGTGGTGGTGCCGTCCTCGTCAACAACTTCGGTGAAGGATATAGAGAGGTTGATAGAGCCCCAGTCGGCACCAAAGAGGATGGAGGTGGGGCTTACATGGAGGAGGATGACAGCGTCACCGGGGTGGATATAGTGGTGGACAGCCCAATGGACAGCGTAGGCGGACTCATCGGAAAGATCAACAGCCATGACGAAAATGCGGAAGACGTGCTTGCAGAGGCTACAACGGACGGATGGGAGAGATGAAACAAATATTCTGAAGATCGTTTCGTGTTTTCCCTCTTCTTTCTACTATTTTGATTTTTTTTTTTACTTGCCACGTCATCAATGGTCTACATTTTCATCCGCGATATGCTTGCATATAGAAGAACTCGAAATAAAAACTCCTAAAAGCAAAAGCATTAATTCGTCCGTATGGCTTGTCAGAATGTTAAAGTTACATGTGTGATATTTCGACAGTATTTTTTTTAATGATTAAAGAATTATTTTTTAATAATATCACTATAAAAAAAAATTACTATTAAAATTTTACAATTAAAATGATTATTTTCACTAAAAATGTATTCGTTTTTTAAAATAGTCATTTTAATTGTAAAATTTTAATCACAAAAATAAATTTTTCTTGAAGTGTATTATAATTTTTTTTAAAATATTAAAAAATATGTGAAAAAGAATCATTTTGGACTATCGGGGTCTCACGTAGAGCCACTCATGCATGTAGATGGGGGCAAAAGAGTGAATGCAATGGTGGTGGTATACTGTTTGAATAAAACTAGCTTGTCTACTCAAGTATATCGTTTATGTGTGTCGTTCAGTAAAATTTTCTTTATTTAATAATTAAATAAGTGATTTTAAATAGATTAATATATTTTTTATTTAAATAATAGACAAACAGGACAAATTAAGCAATGAAAGTTGATTTGGACGGGCACCGACCCCTGACTAAAGTCGGTGAGGGGCTTTGCACAAAAGAGGTGAACTCCCACTTTCTTTTGAGTTTTAAAGTAATCAGAATGGTCAGATTTTGCTTTTTTTTGGCCCTCGTCCCCACTTTAGAACTAGAGGCTGAGTAATACCTAACTTACTTTGTAAGGTGAATTACGTAGCCCCACGATACGCCAACCCTCGATCACCAACAAAGTTTATGTATGATTTTATTAATGATAAAACGTTGATGATCATGTGGGGAAGGAATTAGCTCATTCGATAGTTACGTACGTACGTTAGCTAGCTAGGGCCTGATGGCTTTTTGTATATAAACATACATATACAACAAGGCTTTGTGGGTCAGCAAAGCATTTTCTTATTAGCTACAGATCGAGTGCTTCGAGACAGCAGGCCGCTGATTATTGGTTCTTCAGAATAGATATACTCTCATGATCTTCTCCCCGCATGTCACTGGAAATATTTTGTGTCCATAGAGTAGAGTCACTGGCTGCAAAATGGCATCTGACTTGGGATCAACAAAATACGATGCAAGAGACACCCGGCCAGCACACTTATATATCCTATGTGCCAGCAAACTTGCTAGCTTGTCCAGAACCATTTGAGACGACCTATATATAAATACATATATTGGGGTAAATTACATGCTAAATTAGTAATTGAAATTAGTACCACGTACTGAGATGGCCTATAGAAACCCTAGTTTTTCGCCTAAGAAATGACAAAAAAAAAAAAAAACTGATCAGTTGCATGCGTTTTTAATTCTTGAAGAGCAATATTAGATTAAGATGGGCTGATTAATTACCAAACTCTGTTCGAGTTAGATTAAGATGGGCTGATTTATTACCAAGCTCTGCCGGGCTTGTTTAATGGGTTTTAAAAATACGAACCCCAAGCCCAAATTAATGATCTCGAGTCAGATCCTAAAGCTACACGCAATCCAATAATACATTTCTTTTAAGGCTAGGCCTATGTTGTAGCTAGGCCCATCAAGAACGACTTGTCAACTAATTGAAGGCGAAGTTGACGAGGAAGACGGAAAAAACCAAAAGGAAAGAGGAATGCTACGTACACAACCTCTCAATACTCTATATTCTATTTTTTTTTTTAATTTTTTAATATTTTTTTTGAATTTATTCTTTTTAAATTAATTTAATTCTTTTATTTATTATTTATATATTAAATATTTGATAAAAGATAAAATAATAAAAATTAAAAAAAAATGTGGAGTGTGAAGTGTTGAGAGGTTGTAAAGATTTTTTGAAAAGGAAAATACTAGTTTTCCCGCTGGGGGATCCGTTGGGAGCTATCGCTGTCAGTCTTCTTTTTTTTTTTTTAATAACTAAAAAAAATATTTAATATTATTATGAATTTTTTTATTTTTTTAAAAATGTTTAAAAGTATTAAAAAATGATGTGAAAAAAAAAACGGAAAAAAAAAAAAAAAAAAAAAAAAAAACTTTTTCTAAGCCTAGCGGAAGTCTATGTAGAAGGGTCCAAACAAAAAAGGATTAATATTTGTTGGGACGCTCCACTGGTGATATCACGTTCCCGCATCTAAGTTCAAGACTTTACCACTGATCGGAAATTGAAGGCTTGATTCCGTAGAGGGCGGCCAACCCATGCATGCATGCATGCATGGTACGTAGTCATGAATGTTGCCGCGGATATCTAAGGTTCTTAAAAGTTTTAGCAACTTTCGATTAATCCTCTTCTAAGTTTCTATATTTACGTTCTTGAAGTTACTTCCTATTTCTTTAATTTAATTTAATTTTTATTTTTTGCTGCAAGTGATGATAAAGCTTTCATATACATGATTATAAGCAATGAATAGGAAACAAAAATAATTAAAATGAGTTTTAGGTTCCGCCCCCGACATTTTTGTTTGCATCACCATATAATAGCTAGCTAATACTATTCATGTCTCGGCACAAACGAGTGTTCTATTTTGGCTCCATGTCTTATTCTAAACTTACTTTCTTGCAGTGCATGGCAAAGTACGTCCAAAGCCAATTTCTTTACCCAAAAAAAAGGCACTAATTTAAAATTGATAAATAATATTTATAATCGTAATTGTGCAATCATCGCGTAGTCTTTTTTAAAAAAGTGAATTAATATAAGATCTATATAAAAAAAAATTAACTTTTTAATCGTGAACTCCACTTTTTTTTTTCAAAACGATTGCGCGACGTTTATATACTCTATAACTGTATGCAGCGTTATTTTTTAAAATTTTCTATTTGATTGTGCAAAATTCTAAAGAATTATTACTCAGCATTTACGTACCTACACGCACATCTGAAAAAGAAGAAAAATCTCAGAAAACTTAAAGCTGGACATGAGTAGATCAAGTGAGCATAATTAATTAACATCCACATTCTGGGCCGGGTTTCCGTTTTTTTTTTTTTTTTTTTATTCTTTTCTGTTTCCCTAATTCCCTCGCTATGATATTCATACAATACTCCCATCCTCAAATTTCCCCTCTCTGTTAAAACTTTGAAGGAAAATAAAATGAGAAACACAACACTTTGCTAAAGCAAGTGTGAACTGCTTTGAATTCGAATTGTGTTAATAAGTGTCTTTACATGAGCTCCTTTTATACACATCTTAACAAAGTACAAAAGCTAGAAAGTAAGGAAAAGACAAGTGCTTTTCTGTTGCTGCTATACAAGGTTTCTTTTGCACTTTACACTAATGCACTGAAACACATGATCATCTTCACATTAAGGATAAGTTAAAGTTGTCTACTGCCTTGGTGTGCTTTCTGCTATGCAGACATTGCAGTGTGCAGGCTGTAATATCTTTTGCTTTGATGTTGTTACTGTGCTTCATTAAGGTGGCTGCAGTACCTTTAGTTTGCTTTCTCAACTTTGAGACTCCCCCTCAAGATGGGCATAGATGTTTAAAATGCCCATCTTGGACAGTAAAAATTTGAATGGTGCACTTCCTAATGCCTTAGTAAAAATGTCAGCAAGCTGGAACTTTGAGGAAATATGCACGGGGTGAATGACCTTGGCTAACACCTTTTCTCTAACAAAATGGCAATCTAACTCAATGTGCTTGGTTCTTTCATGGAAAACAAGATTTTTTGTAATGTGCAAAGCTGACTGATTATCACAGTAAAGGATGGCAGGTTTGGTGTGTGTGATACCAAAATCTTTTAACAAAGAAATCACCCAAATCAATTCACAACTTGTTTGAGCCAAGGCTCGATACTCTGCCTCTGCAGAGGAGCGTGATATGGTGGCCTGTTTCTTTGATTTCCAGCTGACCAATGAGTTTCCAAGAAAAACACAAAATCCAGTCACGGATTTCCTTGTTTCTGGGCAAGCAGCCCAGTCTGAATCGCTATATGCCTTGATGTGGAGATCAGATTGGGAAGGGAGGAGAATACCTTGACCTATAGATCCTTTTACATACCTTAAAACTCGATGTGCAGCTTGCATATGAATTTCACTTAGTCTGTCCATAAATTGGCTCAATATGCTTACTGCATAACTGATGTCAGGCCTTGTTATGGTGAGGTAAATCAGTCTCCCTATGAGCATTCTGTAGCTTGTAGGATCTTTCAATAAGTCTGAGGGTGAGTGTGAGAGTTTGTGGTTCAACTCAATAGGTGTATTCGCAGGTTTGCACCCGAGGAGACCTGCAGAATCCAAGATTTCTAGGCTGTATTTTCTCTGACATAAATGAACTCCAGCAGTGGACCTTGCAATTTCTATGCCCAAGAAAAATTTGAGGGTTCCAAGGTCTTTGATTCTGAATTGAGAGTGCAGATATGCTTTGACTTGGTTGATGGCTTTGATGTTGGAACTGCCTATGATGATATCATCAACATAGACAAGTAATGCTATGAATCCTTCTTTAGTGTTTCGAGTAAAAAGGGAGTAATCAGACTTCGAATGTTGAAATCCAATAGAAATAAGGGATTCTGAAAATTTTGAGTGCCATTGCCTAGAAGCTTGCTTGAGTCCATAAAGAGATTTGTGGAGCTTGCAAACCATTTGCACCCTACTGCCTTCTTGCCTTCAGGCAGCTTAGTCAAAGTCCAGGTTCCATTGTCCTCTAAGGCTTTCAACTCAGCATTCATGGCATCTTGCCAATGTTTTGACTTGACAGCTTCTTGATAGGATTGAGGTTCTTGAAGAAGAGAGATTGAGAAAGCAAATGATTTGTATTGGGGAGATAGATTGGAATAGGTGAGATATTTGTGTAAAGGGTGTGAGATAGACTTGGTATGAGCTAGTTGGCAGTGATAGTCATGAAGGTAAGCAGGGGGGTTTCGTGATCTGTCAGATCTTCTAAGATGGACAGGTGAGGTGCTTGGAGAGGAAGGTGAGGAAGGGATATCTAGGTGCTGTTCAATGTTTGGTGAATGGGGATTAGTGTTGAGAGTTAGAGTTGAGGGATCAAGGCTTTGGTGTGTGAAGGTTGAGAGTGTTGGTTCTGGTATGGGAACTGGGAGAACCAGATTTTTAGTTGGAGTTATGGGTTCAGCAACTTGTTTTTGAAATGGAAAAATTGATTCATAGAAGACTACATCCCTTGAGACAAGGCATGTATGATCCTGAAGGTCATAGACTTTATAACCTTTAATTCCAGGAGGGTAGCCTATGAATATACACTTTCTTGCTCGAGGGTCTAGTTTTCCTCTGTTGTTCTTCACAGTAGAGACAAAACATAGGCATCCAAAGACTTTTAGGTGGGAATATGATGGAATGGATGAGAAGAAGGTCTCATATGGGGATTTGTTGTTAAGCACAGGGGTTGGAATTCTGTTAATGATATGTGCTGCTGTTAATACAGCATCTCCCCAGAACTTTAATGGAAGGGATGCTTGAAAAAGAAGAGATCTAGCAGTGGAGAGGAGGTGTTGATGCTTTCTTTCTACTACCCCATTCTGTTGAGGGGTGTATATGCAAGTCTTTTGGTGTATGATGCCATGTGAGTTATAAAAGTCTATCATTTGAAATTCCAACCCATTATCAGATCTCACTTCTTTGATTTTAGCATTAAATTGAGTTTCACACATGTGAATGAAGTTTTGTAGAATGGTCCTGGTTTCTGATTTGAACTTCATTAGGTAGATCCAAGTTACTCGAGTTTTGTCATCCACTATGGTTAGGAAATATTGGTGACCTTGAATGGATGGTTGAGAATAGGGTCCCCATATATCACAGTGAATTAACTCAAGAGGAAAAGATGTAGAAATGGTGCTCAATGGGAATGACTTTCTTTTCTGTTTTGCTAAATGACAGATTGTGCATTGTATGTTGCCATTGCATTTTACATTTGAGTCATGAGATTGAATGATATTCATCCTCTGGTGAGGTACATGTCCTAATCTAAAATGCCACAAATCAAAATCTGGTGATTGGTTACAGCTTGAGTCTTCATTGTGAGGGAGGTGGATGTTTTGGTTTGTTGAGGTGCTTTGAACAGCATGGCATGAAGGGGTTTCAGGCTTGAGAAAATAGAGGCCGTTTGATACTTCAGCAAGACCAATCGTCATCCATGAAGATAGGTCCTGCATGAAGCAAAATTTTTGGAGAAAGATGAGACATATAGGGGAATCCTGGGTCAGCTTGCTAGCAGATATGAGGTTAAAGCTGAAACTAGGCACATACAGAACATCATTTAAAATGAGTTTGTCTGAAACTTTGCAGGTACCAATGTGTGTAACTTCAGCATAGGTTTTGTTTGGGAGGTGAACTCGAGTTGGTTTCTTAGAGGTGACATTAGTGAGTAATGAAATGGAGCAGACCATATGGTCTGTAGCCCCAGTGTCCAGGATCTAATGTGTGTGTGAGTTTTGATTGTGATTTGCAGAAGAATCAAGACATGTTTGTGGAGAAATTTCACTACTAGTTTGAGGGATTATACCTGCCATGTTGGAAGAGTGGTGAGTGTGAGTCTGGGCATTTGTGGAGGTTGAAAAGTCATTGCTGAGTGGGTTGATTGGTGAGTTTCTTTCCTTCAAGTTGAGCTGAGAAGTTTGAGCATTGACAAGAGTTGCAATTTGCTGAATTTGTGCTTCAGTCAGGGGAAGCTGTGGAGTCTTTGAGGTGCGGCTCTCATGTTCCTGAGTAGTAACTTGGTTCACTGAGTGACTTCCAGATGAATATCCTTGTTTAGACTTGGTGAACTTGAAGTTGGGTGGGAATCCAACTAGTCGATAGCATTTCTCCTTTGTGTGGCCCATCTTCCCACAATGGTAACAAGTGACTTCTAACTTTTCTTTCTTCTTGTTCTGGCCATGATAAACAGCCAATACAGAGGACTCATTTAGAGGCAATGCAAAGGTCCTAACTTGCCTTTGCCTTTCTTCCTACAAAACCAAGGAAAAAACTCTGTCTAGTGAGAGTATAGGACTCATGAGGATGATTTGTCCTCGAATGGCATCATAGGTATCATTGAGTCCCATTAGGAACTTGAAAACTGTATCTGTTTGTTGAATTTCACCAACGGTATCCAATGTTTTGCAGGTGCATAGACCACATGAGCAGTGTGGCAAAGGCCTGTAGTTGTGTAGTTCTTCCCACACTGCATTGAGTTGTGTGAAGTAGTCAGTCACAGGTTGTGTTCCTTGAGTAATGGATCCCAGTTGCTGCTGCAGCCGATATATGCGCACATTATCAGGTTGTGCAAATCTAGCCTTAAGTTTTTCCCAAACTTCTTTGGCTGAGCTGACATAAAGTACATTTGATGCAATTTCTTTTGAGATGGAATTCAAGATCCATGAAAGGATCAAGTTATTGCATCGAAGCCATGGCACATAAAGGGTGTTGTTGAGTTGAGGGGTCTCAATGGTCCCATCTAGAAAACCGAGTTTATTTTTGATTGAAATAGCTAGGGTGAATGATCGGTTCCAAGAAAGATAATTTGGTCCCGTGAGATGAGGTGTGACCACCACAGTATTTACATTGTCACTGTGGTGTAAGAAAAATGGGCTATTAGGATCTTCTGATGGAGAATTGTGATGTGGTGCTGCCTCAGCCATAGGAGCAATGAATTACAGATGAAGTGAAGCAGAAAAAAAAAAAAAAAAAAAAAAAAAAAAAAAAAAAAAAAAAAAAAAAGAGGAGAGAAGATGATTGAATGATAAGGTGATGAGAGTAGCAGGTTCAGACCTTCTCTGATACCATGTTAAAACTTTGAAGGAAAATAAAATGAGAAACACAACACTTTGCTAAAGCAAGTGTGAACTGCTTTGAATTCGAATTGTGTTAATAAGTGTCTTTACATAAGCTCCTTTTATACACATCTTAACAAAGTACAAAAGCTAGAAAGTAAGGAAAAGACAAGTGCTTTTCTGTTGCTGCTATACAAGGTTTCTTTTACACTTTACACTAATGCACTGAAACACATGATCATCTTCACATTAAGGACAAGTTAAAGTTGTCTACTGCCTTGGTGTGCTTTCTGCTATGCAGACATTGCAGTGTGCAGGCTGTAATATCTTTTGCTTTGATGTTGTTACTGTGCTTCATTAAGGTGGCTGCAGTACCTTTAGTTTGCTTTCTCAACTTTGAGACTCTCCACTCTCAAACACAAAGTCGAGGTTGTAAAGCACAATTAGCACCATTGTTACAGAACACAAAAAGAACAATACAGGACCAAAAACCCACAGTAGAAGAGGAAGTTCGACATGGATGAACCACGAACCTGTTTCCAACATTGTTGAGGAGAAAACCCTTCTCTAAGAGCTTGTACACATACTCGGGGGTGGCAATGGACGCGGAGTCCTGTGGAGTGTTGATGATCAGGATGTTCACTTGGGTCATGATCCTAATGGACAGAGAGTAGCAGAAAAATGAGAAGACGAAAACGGTGAGGAGAGTCATCACATACTTCAAAGCTAACATGAATTCCTCATCTCCCCCATAAACAATGTCGTCAAGAGGTTTCTTCACGCTATATGTGCTGCTTATGATGGCAGCCAGATCAGTGCAGAGGATAATCGATGTAGCGGCCATTAGGGTTGATCCCATGATTGTGCTCCTTAGCGATTGGATCGCCATCATGTTTTTCTTCTCATCGTCCTGTCAAATCAAATAATTCAACTGCTGATCATATATAATTAGAGACATTATTGTTTTTCTTTTTACTGTAGTTTTATTTTGCCAACATGATCATGCATCTTCCTGATTATGCATGTCACTGGAAATATTTGTGTCCATAGAGTCGTTGGCCGCAAAATGGCATCTGGCTTGGGATCAACAAAATACGATGCATGAGACACCCGGCCAGCACCCTTATCCTATGTGCCAGCAAGCTTGCTAGCTTGTCCAGAACCATTTGAGACGACCTATATATAAATACATATATTGGGCAAAATTACATGCTAATTAGTAATTGAAATTAGTACCACGTACTGAGATGGCCTATAGAAACCCTAGTTGTTAGCCTAAGAAATTACAACAAAAAAAAAAAAAAAAACTGATCAGTTGCATGTGTTTTTAATTCTTGAAGAGCAATATTAGATTAAGATGGGCTGATAATTAATTACTAAATTCTCTTGGAGTTAGGTTAAGATGGGCTAATTTATTGCCAAGCTCTGCCGGGCTTGTTTAATAGGTTTTAAAAATACGAACCCCAAGCCCAAATTAACGATCTCCAGTCAGATCGCTATAGCAGTCCAATAATGCATTTCTTTAAAGCTAGGCCTGTGTTGTAGGCTCGTCAAGAACGACTTGTCAACTACTTGAATGCGAAGTTGACAAGGAAACCCAAAAAAAAAAAACAAAAAACAAAAACAAAAAATGAAAACAACAACAACAACAAGGACAACTTCGGACTTTCTGATTGGATGTGCACTAATTCTTGTAGTTAGGTTTTAAATAATATATGTATTTGTCAGGGGATAAGGATAAAATTACTATCTTCTTACTATTTATTTATTTATTTTTTTACTTAATGATTAAAAAAATGACTAATAATAAAATTGTATATTTTTTAAATTTTTTCTTAATAATTAAAAAATTTAAAAAAATACTTAAAAGAAAATTATAACAAAATTTCAAATTTCAAATATCATATAAGTAGTAAATGGAGTAAGAAGATAGTAATCATATCACTGCCCTTTGTCGGACATCCCTCTGATGATATTATTGGGACCAATGGCGGACTTATTAAGGCCGTTGTGGGCCCATGGTCCCTCAAAAGTTAAAAAAAAATAATTTGAAAAAAATTTAATATATATTAATATTTTATGATTTAATAAGGTAATATTAATCTTATCTTGGTTAGCACCCTTTTGAAAAATTAATTAGGCTCTTCGATCCTTTACAAAATCATTTTAATATTAAAGATTATTTACTTATAATTTTTTTTTATTTCAATGATATCTTCTTAACACAAGATATATATTTTTAAAATATAAATTAGATTAAACATATTTTATTTTTACTTTAAATCTTACTATCTGATAGTTTTATATTATAAAAAAAAAATTGTTGTATAGAATAAAAAAATACCTTTTTTTACTTTTGGCTTCACTTAAAACCCGTGAAACAAATTTCTGTTTCCACCACTGTGTGGGACCAATCCACGTTTAAATATCAGCGGGACCCAATTTATATTCTATAAAATTTCGGTTAATGCTAGCTATTGGACTCAGAACGCACAGAAATGTTAAAAGAATAACACATGGCCGGAGTGAGAGTACGCTTGTGAGTTATACAATTAATAATTAAACCTCTCATTTTGCTTAGTAAGGATATATATATATATCATGACGGACAATTGGCGTCATTAAGGGATCATCACGTTCCCGCATCTAAGTTCAAGATGACTTTACCACTGACCGGAAATTGCAGGCATGGTTCTTTGGAGGGCCAACCCATGCATGCATAGTACGTAGTCATGAATGTTGGCATGTTGCAGCGGATATCTAAGGCTCTTAAAAGTTTTAATTTCAAGCAACTTTCGATTAATGATCCTCTCCTAATTAAGTTTGTATATATGATACACGCTCTTGACATTATATATATACAGCTTCTTATAATTTCTTTTATGAATTTTATGCTCTTTTTTTTTTGGTTAATTTGCTGCAAGTGATGATAAAGCTTTCATATATATGATTATAAGCAATTAATAGGAAACAAAATAATTTTGAGTTTTAGGTTCGGCCCCGGCCGGACATTTTTGTTTGCATCAGTACCGTAAAATAGCTAGCTAGTACTATTCACGTATCGGCAAAAACTAGTGTTTGATTTTGGCTCCATGTCTTATTCCAAACTTGCTTTCTTGCAATGCATGGCAAACTAAAGCTGCAATATCTTTGCCGGGCTAAAAAAAGAAAAGCACTAATTTTCCATTTGGTCGTGAAAAGCTCTAAATAATTATTACGCACGTACATCTGGAAAAGAAGAAAAAACAATTAAGTCTCAGACAATTAACTTAAAGCTCGACATTAGTAGAAGTGATCATAATTATTTAACATCCATGTACTGGGCCGGGTTTCCGTTTTTTATTTATTTATTTTTTATTTTTTCCTTCTCCTCTAGCTAATAATTCTCTCGCTATGATATTCATACAATATTCCCATCCTCAAATTTCCCCTTTCCGCTCTCAAACACAAAGTCGAGGTTGTAAAGCACAGGCACCATTGTTGCAGAACACAGAAAGACCAATACAGGACCAAAAATCCAAAGCAGAAGAGGAAGTCCGATATGGAAGAGCCTGTTTCCAACAGTGTTGAGAAGTAAGCCCCTCTCTAAGAGCTTGTACACGTACTCAGGGGTGACAATATTGGACGTGCAGTCCTGTGGAGTGTTGATGAGGATGTTCACTTGGTTTATGAACCTAATGGACAGAGTGTGGCAGAAAAATGAGAAGATGAAAACGGTGAGGAGAGTCACATACTTCAAAGCCAACATGAATTCCCCATGTCCCCCATAAATAATGTCGTCGAGCGGTTTCTTCACGCTATATGTGCTGCTTATGACCGCAGCCAGACCAGTGCAGAGGAGAATCGATGTAGTGGCCATTAGGGTTGATCCCATGATTGCATTCCTTAGGGATTGGACCGCCAAGATGTTCTTCTTGTCATTGTCCTGTCAAGTTAAATAATTCAACCACTGCTGATCATGATTATTAGAGTTACTACCTTTCTTTATACAGTAGTACATGATCATCTTCCTCTATGAGGACACCACAAAATTAACCTACGTGTAAGCCACTTTTTGATCTAATATTGACAGGCCATATTGTTCCACTCATGCTATTGCTATTTGTTCAATATGATGGCAACTTTTGAGGACGAACTTGGTACACTAATTGAAGATCAGATCTTCAGTTGACAGCGATACTGACCAATTTCTGCCTGGATTTGATACATTGCGTTGTAGCCCAATACACTTTGATAATTATCTGTTCTTAATGATCATTTATATATTAAGATCAGCCGACAGGCCAGCTATAGTTGCAACTTTCTTAAGATTATTATATATGCTGGGTATGAATAAAATGAAAGGATATTGGTGTTTAAGCATGCAATTGATCATGATTCCCTACGGCATGCTACGTACGAGCAAATTAAGTTCATGTCTTTCTCTTACTACTTGCAGCAAGTTAATGGAAAATAAGATGTTCGTACCTTCATCATGGCCGAGACCCAAAAACGTCTTCCGACAGCATTTGTTCCGATGATGGTCGTGAGTGGTTGTGTGCGAACCTTATGCCATAACCAGACATGATAACCACCGGTAATCAAAAACCCTAGTGGTACCAGAATCACATCCAGATAACATTTTCTCCATTCCATCTCTCTTTGATCTGTATAACTTTGGCCCGCTAATATACTAATTTTATGAGTTCGTCTCCTTTGCACCTGATCAGCATCTATATATATATATATATACACATATTCAGAAAGAAAGAAATGTGCGTGGGCTTGTACTAATGGGTACGTAATTCAATAGACAAGCAAAGTAAATAAAACTGAACCCCTAATTAATCACAAAATTACGGTCATGACCTAAAATTATTGGGGACTTAAAAGTTAAGTCTCCTGTGCCATCTTTTCTGTTCCCCACTTTTTCTTCATTTCCTTTTTTTTTTTATCATGTGCTAGATATTTTAAGGGCATTTGGTGGAAAACTTACTCTTTTATTTTTTTTTTTTTTCCTTTCCAAATTTCTGGAACTCTTCTGAGTTACATATATACTAATCATTGGACACATGTAATCTTCTTGTTTCCTAACCATCAGATCGATTTTATACATGCACGATCGAAATTCTTAATGGGTGGGTACGTGACATTAACATGATCATCATATCTAAAATTCGTACAAGAAAAACAAAATTTTGATTCTCATAAAAGTGAAATACTACGTACTAATTAGAAGTCAATTATAGACTGAGACACATTAAAGTTTGTTGTTCTAATCGATCTTAAAATTAGATCGATAATTTTACTCTTTATAAATGAGACATATATAATATTAATGAGATAATTTTGCCCAAGAGCCATAAATTAAGGAAAAAAGTTACTCTATTAATGTCTGAAATTGTCGTTTCATAAAAGCTCGACACTCAATTCCATGAGGTTAAGGGCTAATTTGGGTACTAGATTATTCTGAGAATAATCAATTACTTTTAATTATTTTATCATTAATTTTCACATAATTTTTATTATTTTTTACTATTATTTAATATTTCATCATTACTATTTTCAGAATATTTGAAATCATTTTACTATCCAAACACAACCTAAGACTACATTTAGATGTTGAGATAATCTCAAATGATTTGTGAATAATAATAAAAAAATATAAAATAATTTAAAAATAGTATTAAGCTGTTAATTTGTAAAAAAAATAGTGAATAATAATGAAATAGTCAAAGACTACTTTACTTACCAAACACACTAGCCTTAAGACAAAACTCTTTTTGTCTTAATATTTTTTTTTTTTTAACAAATACTTATATGTGCGTATGTGTCAAAACTCAATTAGTAATTATATGATTTAATTTAACCCAAAAAAAAAAATGCAACTTTGAGCTATCTCTGAAATGGTGTTCAGATTTTCTACAAACTTTTTATTTTTTTAAAAAGGCCGAAGGGCAATATTGTTGTACTGATCGAATTATAATAATCTAGGCCGGCATACATACATATATATATATATATAAATATATATATTATATAAATACATGGTGCCTGTAGAATTAGGTACGGATGATATCATACGAGAGTGAGAGTCTGACAAGGCGCAGCTAGGAAAAAGAAACTATATATATATATATCGTGAGCACAATTAATGGAGATAGAGGCCGTGGCCACTGGCCAAATTAATAAGAACTACCACGCCGTCCTTATGAGTCATGACTTGGATTGCCAATAATATAATATATAAGTTTGTAACGGTTAATTAATGGAGCCGTTTTGTTCCCAACTTCGTAACGTCAATGTACTCGGCCATTCTTTCCTGCAGGCCCATGCTCTTCTTTTTCTTTTTTCAAAGTAACGTATGCATGATTGTAATATATATGCTACATGCATTTTAATCCCTTTTCAAAAAGCCAAACACGGGGAATATTAAAGCAAATTAAAGACAAATTCAAAGAAAAGGCAAACTGCAAATTTGTTCAAGTCCAGTACTTTGAATCTTTGACGTCGAACGTCAAACGACTTTTCTGCAAATTATTAGTCTCACTTATTAAAGAAAATGCGATTGCATTGTTGTCATTTTCGGTCAAATTGTGAGCGCAGGGCCATAAATAAAATATTGGCTGGCCAGTGGGATATCAGATATGCATGCAATAGCTGTTAGATATAACGAAAACAAATTCAAAAGCAAGCAATAAGCCTGATGAAAGCAAGTGTACGTCCTTGTCTTAGCCTTTCAATCGTGAAAATTTAGAATTCCTTTTCAGAAATACTATACATTACAATTTATTTTTATTTTCCAATAAAGATGAGAACAAAAACTACAGAGACGTTGTCCGTCCAATCAACAGGGTCCTGTTTAATGGGGGTGGGTCGGGTGCGTGATCATCAGGAAGAAGTACGTACGTGTGGGTGGCCAACAACCTATTAGAATTATTGGTTAATATGATTTCCACATAAGACCATTTATATTATATGCAGCAACCAAACAACACACTAGACCATTTAATTCGATCTGCTCCTACAGACCAAACGAGCTTTGGAAAAAAAAAATATAAAAAGATAAATAATCCGATCGAGTCTGATCGATTCCTTGCTAGCACAAGCACCCATTAATGCATGGAGGCGCACGAAATCGCAGCCAGTCACCATGCAATTTTCGATATATATATATATATATAGTACCTTTGCACGACAAAAGGCCATTATCGATCGGCTGCCCCATATATATAATGCATGCCAACCTGACAAACATCTTTCAAAACCGGCCATTTTGCTCGATCGGATTGACAACGAGAGATCTACAAGTTGCCACTAAACATAAGACATATCTATTCTATTATATAAAGCCTCTATCTCACTGCTACAGTAAATTTCTAATTCCGTTTCCGTTTCCTCCACTTTTTGTGTATATTGTCCGTGCAATTGTGTTTGAATTGTATCTATTATATAATATTTTAGTTTGTTGACAGTTCACTCATGGTCTTTCCGGTCCACTTATCTTCATTTCCAATACATAATTAAGCAGCTGTCAGTACAGCCTATCTACAATTAGTGCATGCGTACAGTAACCTGGTCAGTACATCAGTGCATGCATACAGTAACCTGGTCAGTGCATCAGTGCATGCGTACAGTAACATTTAATATTTAAATCTGTATACAGTAACGTTTAAGACATGCATGTCTTACACGTGCTCTCTGCTGAAACAAGAACAAAAACCAGACATGCATACGGGTTACTAAAAATTCATAAAATACAATCTGCATGCAGAGAGATTTGGTTGCAGCAGTGGTTTTGCAGGGTATTGCCATCTTCCACGCTACATGTGTATTGCCATCTTCCACTAAATTTTGTCTCCTGTATTGAAAACAGTGGTGTCAAGTAATTGAGCAGACACAAACATCATATAAATAGTCATGGCTCATGTTTTTTCTTTTCCCATTCCTGTTTCATCAGTTTTCCAGCAGAGAGATTTGGTTGTAGCAGTTTATTTGGTTGTCTTTCTGGCTCATTTGTCTTCACTTCTAGCTTGTCTTGTATAGCCTATTTGGTTTTTCTTTTAGAGGTATATATTTCCTTAGTATTATTTCTTTCTTTTAGAGGTACACGTAATCTGCCTAAGCAAAAACTTTTATACTTTTCTGTGTATTCTTACAGTTTGTGGGTCAAAGTGTGGGCTGTATTCAAGACTTTCAGAGTTCCACACATTTCTGCTTGGTTATCTTTGTAAGTATATGTTTCATTTGCTATTGTTCAGACTTGTGCTATTTTTGGTTTGGTTCATGATGGTTCATTTTACTATTAACTCTTACAGTGTCTTTTTGGCTTGGTTATGTTCAATGTTGTGCTTGGTTATGTTCTTATGTTCTAAGAAGATGACATGCAGACCAAAAAATGCATGCAAACCAGAAAAAGTTGTGCTTGGTTGTGCTTGGTTATGTTCTTATGTTCTAAGAAGATGACATGCAGACCAAAAAATGCATGCAAACCAGAAAAAGTTGTTCTCGATATTGATGAGTACATAGATTAGTACATAGATGAGTACATAGATTATAGGGGGGGAAAAAAAAAACTTACCCAGATCTGTTCTGGGCCACGTCTACCTTACATGCATTGTGGTAAAATCCAATGCAAAACAAGAAAAGAAACAAGCAAATCAGCTCAAGAAATAAAATAAAAAAACAGAAAATAAAGAACAATTATATAGATTATAGATAATAACACAGACAAATATAAGCTTTACAACACTGCATCATAAAAAAGATTATATTTTCTAACTCATCTAAAAATCACACATGCAAAAACAGCAATAAGCCAGTTGAAAAAGTATCACATTTATAACTGGCAACAACAATGTGCAAACCAAAATAATAAAACCCATAATTTTTTTAGGATGACAAGTCATGAGAAGTATTTGTTATAATATATGTTTCTTAATTTGCATGCTTCTAAATGTGTATATATATTGATCACATCTAAATCTAAAATAAATAGCTTATGGTCTATTGATCACATCAAAATTAACCAAGCTAAATTATACATCTATCCATATAAAAACTGCAAACCATCATGAACTTCAAACCCAAAATTAAAAAAAAAAAACATAAAAACATAACAAGTCTCTACTCAACAAAGACAACAAAATAGTACAATGCAAGAGATATTAATTCATACCCATCAATTAATATGTTGTACACAAAGGTGTTTTTTGGAATCTTTTGAGCACTCATTTCTTTTGTTACTGCTAAGGCACTCTGCATTCTGCCTGACTTGCAACATGCCTTCAGCAGTGCCTCATATGTATACACGTCAAGTTCCAAACCTTCATTCCTCAATCTAGAAAAATACTCGAATGCTTTTCCAGTATCTCCCACAGATGCATAACCATGCATGATGGTCGTGTATGTATGTTCATTTGGACTGATGCCTTCCAGTGTCATCTCATCTAATATTTTAACAGCCTTCTCCATCTGCAAGAAATACGTGACAAATAAAAACTAACTTTAAAGAGAAAAGGACACTTAAGGAAGCTAATTGAAAATAAGATTATAAGAAAGAAAATAAAACATTGGAAAGATCAATGCAATCTTCTAAATATTAAAAACAAAAATTGCAAAAGATGGTTGGAAATGGAGCAGGTAAAACAAGGCCAAGTACATGTCGAATCATAAGAAACTGACCAGAGATCGTACACAATAACCATTTATTGGTTCCAGGAAATTTTTACTAAATGGGAAAATTAACAATAAAATGAGCTTTACAATCTCGGGCACCATATCAAACTGCGCCAATTGTAAACTTAATTTTGTCAGATCTCTGTAGACCAAGCATTTTTCAAAACCAACAAAAAAAAAAAACTTTGCGCTTGTATTATACCTTAAGATCTCACTTACTAAGGAGCCCAATCATGCATGCCAGGGAACTAAACATCAATTGAAATACCGTTAAAGCATTGTGATAACGATGGCATTGTGATTTATAGTTTATACGACTACTCAACAAAGACAACAAAATAGTACCAAGTACTACAAAACTTACTCTCCAAATTGTATTTTGCTAATTGTGCCACTGAACATCGATAAAGCAAGCTAAACTAATTTAGTATCATATTAAATCTGTCATAACCCTAACTTAGCAGCAAAAATTAAAGGGGTAGAAAAGGGCACACCATAGACTGCAATATGTTCAATATCCATCAACATGAAGAGAGTTGTTTAAGAAACTACCCAATTAAAAAGGCAGGTAATTTATTCATGTTGTACCATTACATTAAATTGGAAAATAGATCCATACTCTGCGAGCAATGAACCTAATGCACTGTGAAAATATTTTAACAAATTTGTTCTACCGAGAACTCAAAATAACAACATCAACAACAACACTAATAATAATAATTGTAAAAAAAAAAAAAAAAAAAAAAAAAACCTAACAATAATAATAATAAGGACTTTTGATACAATAGCTAGGGTTTCTAAGTTAGAGGAAGTGGTCGAACAGGAAAACAATTAGGGCTTTACCAATCACAGATCCAATCTATAAACTAAAAACAAAAAGATATATTGAACAATAATAAACTATCAAATATCAATAACAAGAACAAAAACAGAACAAAAAATAGAGAAATAAAAGACCAGACAAATGAGGATGAAAATGGGGTCAAAAAACAGAGCAAGACCCGCTGATTTACCTGCAAAATAGAGAGAAAATGAGATGAAATAAAATAAATACAAGAGAGGGAAAATAAGGTTCGGTTTACAGCAAAAGAAATAAAATTCAAAGAAATAAACATGAGAACCAACCAACCAAACCCTCCCAACAACCCGTTGAAACCCACCCAAAATGAGTAAAAAAATTGCAACTTTCAATCTAAAAGAACATCCCAAACCCAAAGGAAACAATCGATAACACCTACAAAAAATACCACCGAAACAACATAGAACGAAAGAGAAGGAGAAGATGCGTGGAGGTGGTTCAATGGAGGAGGTGGGTGACGATGAAGGAGCTCGGGCATGAAGGAAGAAGGAGAAGGAAGAAAAACGAAGAGGAGAAGAAAAATAGAAGAGGGAAAGGGAAGTGAGGTGCGGCGCAGGGAGAAGGGTAAGCGATGAAGCCCTAGGAGATTTCCAAACGACGCCGTTTTCGGCTTAGGGGCTAAGCACCCCTCACTCACACGGGCTGGGCCCTCACACACACCCCGTCGGCCCAACAGAAAAAAACACAAAAGCCATCAATAAAAGGCCCGATCCGAAAAAAGAACCCAAAAAAATAATCAATAAAATAATTATTTAAAATACAAAAAACATAGCGACATCACATCTAATTATTTCTTAATTTATTTTAATAAAAAAAAATCCAACATGCATTATATATACATACAATCTAAAAAAATTTGACACAAGTTTATAAATATAGTTTAATAGAAGTTTCGAGAATAAAGTGAATTTAAATTATACTTAATTACTTGTTGATGAAGAAATGGATCCCTTTTTCAGAATAAAGAAAATACAACAGAGATAGACATATAGATAATAAAAGTATAATATAGATAAAGCTATAGATACAAATAGATATTAAAATGATAAAACCAGAGCTAAACATAGGGAGAGGGAGAGAGAGAGAGAGAGACAGAGGCTTAGATATAGATAATAAAAGTATAATATAGATAAAGCTATAGATACAAATACATATTAAAATGATAAAACCAGAGCTAAACATACGGAGAGAGAGAGAGAGAGAGAGAGAGAGAGAGAGAGAGACAGAGAGAGAGAGACACGGTTTCATCTGTTAGTTTGCTACATTATGATTTTTTGAATTTGTTAATTTGCTACATTATTAAAAAAAATTATGAAATAATGATAAAACCAAAAACACTTAGGACATTCTTCCTTTCCAAGAAAAGAGAATATAATGTAATAAATATGCCAAATTCTAAATCTTTTTTCCTAAGTATTTTAGAAAGATTTTGGTTTTTTTCCATTGTTTAATTTATTAATGAAAAGTTAAAAACTTTTTGGTTAATTGTATGCAACCATATTTATTACAACATATATTTTATTCTCTATGCATTAAATTATCGATTGAAATCAATTTTTAAGGGAAAAAAAAAATTCAACAATTTATATATGTGTGCGTGTGCGTGTGCGTGTATATAATACAATCAAAACTTACAATATTTTTTGTGTCTCAACAGGAATTGTTCTCATCAAGAGATCTAAATATATAAAAGACTCTCTATTGTTCTCTTCAAGACCTGTAAGTGCCTTTATATATATATATATATTATATATCTCTTTTTGCTGGTCCCTGCTTATAATTTTTTTGCGAGTACTTGCTTTGAATAGCAAATTAATTTTGAGAAATATTTTATTCAATAATTTTGATATGTGATATCAATCTATGCCTTTTATAAGTTTCATTTTCATGGTATTTTTTCATTCCATGTATTATTTTGTTATCTTCATTTCCTTGTTGATTTAAAGTATAAATAATTTAGTTGTATGTATTTTTCAACATATGAATCAACGAAATTGTTTATAGCATTTAAAATGCATCATGAATGTATGGATTTCACATTAAGCAGTTATTATTTATTCATTTAGTTTTGGTTGTGTGGAACAGTATCCAACTTTTGGAAGAATCATTTGCTTCGTTAACATAATGAGAAGTGGTAAGATTGTGTTAATAAGTTATGTAGCATTTGTTTTGAAATAGTAATATTAATTTTGTTAAAGTTAAGTTTGGAGACTATTTTTTGAAGATCATAGAAAACAACGAGCGAAGAATATCCCGTATAAAGATTTACCAGAAGAGAAAAAGGAAGAACTTCGTAGAAAACAGAGAGAAAGATATGCTAAAAAAAAAGCATCTAGCAGCAATTCTCTCCAATTAAAAGATTCAACTTCATTTGGTAGTGATCAACTGACTACATCAATTGATGAACTTTCAAATGATGATGTCCAACATATAAACATCATTCAAGACTTTACTGTTCTACAAAAGGTGTCAAAGAGACAACGAATTTTTGATGCTGATGTTGAGATCGGTGAATTGATTTCATCTCATGAAGTATGTGTCCCTCCTGGCGTAAATATCTGTGCGATTGATTCAGAGGCAACCTCATCATTACACAATGTGACAGATAGTTCTAATTGTCCGAGTGATTCTATGGATTTTCTGATACATAAATCAGGAAATACATACATAGATGAAACAACCGTCTCTAATCAGTTTCCAGTTCAACAGGTTTTCCTGAAATTATTTTGTCATCTTTATTATTCAAACATCGTTATATTCTTTTTCATTGAAATTTGAGAACATTCTATTCAAATAGGCTCTATGTGTTGTTCGGGAACAATCAAGTTTTGAAACAGCTATACCGCCACCTTGTAGGGGTAAGAAACCAGTATAATTATATTATTCATTCTTATAATTCCATTATCAACTCTTGCCACTCTTTCAGTAGTGTGCTTGGTTAAACCATTCAAAGAACAATCGATGAGTTTACACCTATTGTCTTATGTTCACTTTTGAACTTAATAGGTGAGGGGCATCGCCGCTCTGCTGGACTTAGGAAATTATTACAAGTCATTCCATCCGAAGCGTATTCTTTGCCGTATGTGCCTTGTTGCAGATATTGTAAAGCGAAGCGATTCTATCATGAAACAAACGGATTTTGTTGTGCTGATGGGACAATTTCTTTGGCTACAAATGCTGTCCCTGATCAACTTTATGATCTTTTCACCTCCAACACAGATGAATCTACGCATTTTAAGACCTATGTTCGGACTTATAATAATAAGTTCGCGTTTACATCTTTTGGAGTTAAATTCGATAGGGATCTTTGCAGACGGAATAGAGGAATTTATACCTTTCGAACTCAGGGACAGATCTATCACTATATCAATGATTTAATCCCTTTAAATGGTCGTCCTTCTTATCTCCAATTGTATTTCTATGATACGGAGCATGAATTAGAAAATCGCATTTCTGATTCAAACAGAATGAATCCATCAATTATAGCTCAACTCATCGATATTCTTCGCATCAATCCATATTCTGTGTTTTTCCGGTCTCTTGGTGATTTGCCAAATTTGGAAAATCAAGTAATCCATATAAGATCAGATGCTGGTCTAGATCAACGTGTATTCAATGCTCCGACATCTTCACAGGTTGCAGCAATATGGGTTGAAAATGAAGATGCAGATCAACTAGGAGGACGAGACATTTGTGTATTTAGTCATTCTGGTGGAAGTCATATAGTTCAATATTATTTTGGTTGTTATGATCCACTTCAATATCCGTTGTTATTTCCTCTTGGCGATACTGGTTGGCATCAAGGCATTCAAAGGGTCA